>NC_079169.1:4897566-5117566 GCF_947568905.1 Ostrea edulis | reverse complement strand
CCAGTTCAACAATTTACTTTTGACCTCAAAATCAATATGGGTCATCTTCTCCTGAAGATGTACCAGTGTACTAAGTTTGATGTCCATCAAACAAAAGGGTTATCAAGATATTGAGTGGATAGTATATTACTATGTTCAGTTTGACCTTTGACCATGTGACCTCAAAATCAATAGGAGTCATCTACTCCTTAGGATGTACCAGTGTGATAAGTTTGATGTTTTTCAAGCAAAGGGTTCTCAAGATATTGAGCGGACATTATATTCCTATGTCCAGAATAGATTGACCCTTGACCTTTGATCTTTTGACCTGAAAAACTATAGGGGTCCTCTTCTACTCATAACTAACCCACATATGAAATATCATTATCATCAAGTGAAAGGTTCTCAAGATATTAAGCGGACAACATGTGGTCTACAGACCGACCGACCGACCGACAGTTGCAAAACAATTATATGCCCCCTCTTTTTCAAAGGGGGGCATAAAAAAGAAGTGAATAATGATCCCCATCTTTTCACATGTTTTATATATATATATATATATATATATATATATATATATATATATATATTTCTGAAACGATTTCATCACATTAATACAAAAATCGTTGTTTCTCAAGGAAATAATGCCGAAAATGTTCTGATCAACCAGATATAAAGAACGCTATATAATATATGTATGTATATATATATATATATAAATATATATATATATATATATATATATATATATATATATATATTTATATATATATATACATACATATATTATATAGCGTTCTTTATATCTGGTTGATCAGAACATTTTCGGCATTATTTCCTTGAGAAACAACGATTTTTGTATTAATGTGATGAAATCGTTTCAGAAATATGTATACATGTACGGTGGATGATTATTACCAACAACAATAGTTCTTTTGCCTAGTTTTGTGTCGTCCACCCATTGTATGTGTTTTATCTCAGCTTGGGTGGGTTAAAAGTAGTTTGAATTACATGTACATAATTTATAACCAGACATTTGCCGTGCATATCTCAGAGACATTTTAAAACCTATTAAGATGAACACGATTAATGTTGTGTTAACAGTTTTACAGTGAGGAACGACAATATGGTTATTTGTGCTTGTTTCTTGTAAAATTTGCTTCATTTATTATTTCAGACAAATTTTATCGTCAATGTAATGAGTTGATCTTACATACAAAAGTCGATTATAGTGAACTTTTACTGAACTTCTAAGTGCTTAATTCGTGTAATTTGTTTTATATTGGCTTCATTTCCGGTGCGGACGCTTTGCTATTTGTCCCCTGGGGAATCTCAGTCTTCGATGTTTCGACAAAACTTATCCAAAGGGATGGTTCCCAACTTGTGACAATTGACGCCAAAATTGCATCTACAGATGACGCTCAGAATTTGCATACAAAGTTTTAATTGATCCGCATGCAGCGAATAATGATACAATGTTAAAATTTTTGTGTATAGGATCCATGGTCAACACGGCAAAAATAATCGAAAATTACCACGACGAACGAAAATATGACGCGGGGCAGCGACAACTGAGATATCAACAAGGTAATCGTATGGAACGCCGTGTCTGCCTTATAGTGTAAATCAGGCTTACGTTATGTCGATACTTCTTTACGTTATGTGGTTACATCATTATGTTATGTGGTTACATCATTACTTTATGTCGATACATCTTTATGTTTTGTGGTTACATCATTATGTTATGTCGATACTTCTTTACGTTATGTGGTTGCATCATTATGTTATGTGCAAACATCATTATGTTATGAGACACTTTCAAGTGCTCGAGATTTATACAGATGCAAAATGACGCGCTTAAATTCAAACGTTGTGTTTTCAGAATTATCACATTGTCTGGCCTGTGCCCTTTTTAAAATTTGTCGTCTTTTCGTTATTTCGAGGCGAAAAGACGGACAAAATGAAAGCGACTGTATCATATAAATAACATGAAATAAACGCGAAGAAATTATTTGCTAATCGCATACTGATAGAATGAAATACACAAATTAAAGAGTATCGTATACATACAACACATTCAATGCTTGCAAAATAGTACATACACACAAGTAATGCACATAGCATGATGAATTTCAACTATTTAAAAAAATTGTATTTACAATATAGTGGAAACTTACAAGAGTGACATCGGTGTTCATATTTGAATTCAATTAGAATTTTTTTTTTTTAAATTAATAGTTTGGGTTTGGACATAAAAAATCAATTCTAAAGTACTAAAAGTCTCTCAAGTTGCACGAAACTCTAAGTTTAACAATTCCTTCTTGATATTGTGATATACAGGCACGTAGCATCGTTTTTTAAAGTAGGGGAAGGGTCAGTCGGGGTTCACTTTGCACTTGCATTAAAATTATTGACAAGCAATAAAGTACTTCTGTCCAAATTTCATTATCTTATAAATCGTAGGAGGAGGGGGGGGGGGGGGGGGGGGGGCAAAGATTAGTTCACTACACGTATTCTTCAATCCAGCACTTCCCGTGGGGATCCGGGTTAGAATAGATACTCAGTAGCCCTTGCTTATCATAATGGGGCAGTCCTTCGGATGAGACCGCAAAATCCGAGGTCCCGTGTCACAGCAGGTGTGGCACGAAAAAGATCCCCCATGCTCATAGGCCGTAAGCGCCGAACATAGGCCTAAATTTTGCAGCCCTTCACCAACAATGGTGACGTCTCCATATTCAGTGAAATATTCTCGAGAGAGACGTTAAACAATATATGTAATTCATCAATCAATTCAGCACTTCAAACATCAACTGCCTTTCATTACTACTTTAAACAATGGGGAGGAGGCAGCAAATCAATCGAACTTTGCATGTAGAAAATATGGAATTTGTGTGTTAAAATAAAGAAAAAGTAAATTGTAAAAAGGGGATAGACCAGACACCCTGCCCACCCCCAACTCCCTGTTTTAACGTGCCTGGTATAACATCCACACAAAAAGATTTCTTCAGTAGAATACAATTATCTGAGTACCATAATTTAATTCTAAAAGTTTCCTTCTTTGTATATGTAATTAATGATTATCCACAACAATCAGCAAATTTCATATCGAATTCCTATAAAGTCAGACAGAAAAAAATAACGGGGAAACCTGTACATGTATTGTGTTGTCTTTCGGGGTTGTTTTAGAGGCGAAAAGTCGCTAATTATCGTTTTGTCGTCTTTTCACCTCGAAATAACGACATATATCTAAAATGGTACAAATCAGTCACCATCCCTAACCCAATTTCATTTTAAAAGTAATCCTGGAAACACTCTGTTAGAATTTGTGAATTTTAGGGCGCTATTTTGCATCTGTAGCAATCTCGATCACTTGAAAGTTTATCATAACATAATGATGTTTGCACATAACATAATGATGTAACCACATAACATAAAGATGTATCGACATAACATAATGATGTAACCACATAACATAAAGAGGTATCGACATAACGTAATGATGTAACCACATAACATAAAGATGTATCGACATAACGTAATGATGTAACCACATAACATAAAGATGTATCGACATAACGCAAGGTTGAATTACACTATAAGGCAGAAACGGCGTTCCATATAATCGGATTTTCGACGTTGTGGTCCTTTGGATGACTCTCACATCGACCAAATCTACGTCTCTATCATAGTAAACCTCGTGAGTGATGGCGTGAAGAACCTTGATGGTCCACACGAGTGATAACGCATCTCTACAAAACCCTAATATTCGAATCAATCATATACCTACAGTCTATAAACATATATTAGATTTTTACTCATTTAGGATCACCGATATTCATTTTGCTAGATCATATTTGTTTTTTAAAACTTTGATTCAAAATAGGTCTAGAATTCTGTTTTTATCGTCACCCACCACAAAGTTCTTTCGGATCCAACAATAACAATATTTATACCATTGGTCGACCATGAAAATGTTCCTCATCGACGCGTATAACTCACAGTCTTCAATAATTTTTCGACTTTCCTAGATTTCCCGATGGCCGTGAACAACGTCACTTCCGGTAATTACATGTAAATACGCAAAAAAAGTGGTCGCGAAAAACTATCAAATATTTTGAGCTATACGCATCGATGAGAATTATTTATATGGTGGATCAATGGTATAAATAATCAGAGAGAACTTTTGGGTGGGTGACTATTAATAAAAGCAGAATTTTAGAGTTATTTGGAATCGAATTTTTGAGTAAAGCTTCGTTTATTCCATATTTTAATTTATAAGGGGATGGTATAGTATAGACCACTACTATTATTATCACAGACAAAATTACCGGTTCCTGTGGAGCAGTCGATACTTGGGTTTGTATTTCGTCAAATGTCACGTGTCACAGTAGGTGTGACACGCTAAAGAACCCTCACAGCTCAATGGCCGTAAGCGCCGAGCATAAGCCTGAATTTGAAGCCCTTCACCGATCTTGGTGACGTCTCCATATAAGCGAAAAATTCTGGAGAGGGACGTCAAACAATATACAATCAATCAATCACTGCCTAGGCACTTGTACTTACTCATCTGAGGATTCTTATAGTGTGTATTAGGTACTGTATATTCGCTACATTTTTGTATTTATACAAAAGAAAACCTGACAGTTATGAGTGAATACTATGTAAGCAGTTGTTTTAAAAAATTATTCTTTTTCAGTGTGATCTTTTCTCCTTTCTAGGGGAAGACCATGCGTCAACAAGTGTTCAGCCAGGGCCGATAACTCCTATTTACAATGTCAGTTCATTTCTTTTCAGGGTAATTATGGGAAAATATGACATTATGTCTGACATTTCGTTGTGTTATAATATTAATGATATGAGACCTGTATACAAATTATTCCTTCATGATAACAACAGATGATCGCTCATATCAAGGAGGCGCAGTTCATACCCTCATGGGTGTTCAAAATGATTTTTTCCTTGAATATAACCAATCGGATCACACTCGTCCTGCCCGTAACCGGAAAGAAGATTCTGACGTGAGTCTGTGCATATTGCATCAAATTGATGCATTTATTCGTCGGAAGCGCGATTGTATAGTTGTATTTTCACAAATTAATATGAAAGCATTTTTATGCTAGTAATCAGAAGTAAACATTCTAGAAAATTGATCCTCTAATTCCAATGTACACGTAAAGTTCATGTGACTTCATTTTTGTGTCAAGATTTAAAATCTTAAGTATGCATGGAGTTAATTTGAATAGGGCGAGCATTGTGGCCTATGGGTCTCTCGTTTTTATGTAAGAGCCCTAAGCTAATCTAATTTCATAGAGACGCTTAATCGAGTTGGAATATCAGGACAAGATCTAAACCAACCCTTTCGTCATACATGTATTTATCCAAAGGGACAAAAAAAAAAAAAATAATAAACAAGAAAGACAATATGGGATGTCCTTTAAAACGGGATTGTGAAGGGTCACCCAGTTTTCTATCACTTGTTTAATTCTTTTTTATTTGTAATTGTACGCCAAACGTCAGACTTGGGTTTCTCTGGGGGATTAGATAGTGCCAGTTTCACACTTCTAATATGTGTCAGCAGCAGGGGTAATGTTGGTTAATATGAGCTACTGTAATATTCAATGTCATTGTGTATTCTTCTCGTGTCCTTCAAATAACCTTCAATGAAGACGGAGAAATTTAAGAAGATTTGCACTGGATCATTCGTGAAAATGGATGAATGTTCTCCGTTCAGAGACAATATATGCCAATTACTTAAATTTGAATGATATGCTAATTTCATGTTAAACCTCTCGCGACCGATAAAAACTACATGTTGAAAATAAAACAACACCAGAAAGAATTAACCGATGCACATGTTTATAAATTCATTTCAGTATTCACATGTTTTAACTTATTTCACATCAAATAAAGCACAGCAGCGGTTGAGATTATGTTCACATTCCACGAACATTTTCCGTCAAACCTTTTGTATTGGTGCACATAGATATACAATATGTTAAAACAATCTGTTTGGCTTGATTGAATTGAGTCCTCCTGGAATGTGTTCTTTTTTCTTTCTGCTTTCTTTTTAATCGAATTAAATTGAATTATTGATTAGAATGTATGTGATCAACAACGAATGTCTTAATTAAGGATTATGATCAAACAAGACGTGTCTCCGACCGCTGAACACGTGTAGTAGGAGCCCCGGGGTGGACATTTATTATCATTTTATACACCAGTTGGTGACGATTATAAAAACCCCATACAATTGCATGGAATGTATAATCGCCCTCACTAAATGTACTGTAAAGAGTTGTAACTTTATTCCCAGCGTCAATGTAGAGAATACTAATTACCATCTACAGAACCCGAGGGGGATACAGAAGCTATTTAATGGGATTTAAGTGTTAGATTCGTTGATATTGTAGATCGCGTCATTTACTGTAGGATTCACTGTCAAACTTGAAAAAAAACCCTGCATTTTATGCTACTGAGTTGCTCCAAGTACGGAAATTACACCCCCAAGATTGAAAAATTGCTTGTGCGTATAATATTTCGTAAATTAGTAGTACCTTACAGCCACCTCGTAACTTTCAACTTTACAGTCGGCTGATTTGGACACAAGAGTAAAGAAATAAATTTTAGGTACACACACTGACCTACATCTCAAATTTTGAAAGGTCAATGAAGACAACTACTCTTGAGGCTAAAATAATAAACTCACCGTTAAAGATAGTATCATTATTTCTCCCCTATATAGACGATTATTAAGAATACAGACTTTTGGGGGGGTTACCTCGATAAAATAAACACAAGTAGGAATACCTTAATTGGAAAATAACAAATACATCGACAAATAAAAATATATCGTGAATATTTGTGTGGAGACTAGGCCTTTTATCACGTTTGTCCGTGAGATTCCATTATTTAATTGGATGTGTATTACCGGGGACCGAGGCAGACCAAGTGGGTAATTTTCAGGTCCCCTGAGGTTCATAATTGTTTCTGTCAGTAATATAAGCGACCTCTATTGGCGAGAAAAGAAATCTATTGAATTTAAGACAAAAATCGGACGGTATTCCATTTTTTTTATATTATTATCCTAAAGATCATTTAATTTACGTCTGAACTTGGTATAAACTGTCACGGTTCGGCGGAGAGGGAGTGTAACACTCATATATCGCTTTATCTGATGGGGGTTTCAGTTTTCTAGTATATGCGCAACTGAACGATCTTTATAAGTCTATATAAACATTGTACACATCCAGGATAAAGAGAATTTCAGAATGGTATACCAAGGACATGACATGGGATTATAACAATAACAGGTAAATCTCTCCCTCTGTCATTCATCTGTTTACAACTTTCAGTACATTATTGTGAAATGGAAGGATGTAGTTGGAGTCAAGATTTAAATCAACGTAATAATTTTATTTTATTTCGATAAGTAGGATACGTGTATATTCCCTGTGACACTGAGCTAAGATAGGAAGACAGAGATATTGTGCATGAGCAATAAATATGTGATGTTTGCAAGGATGTATTTTTGATTTGTTGATTTCATATACATGTTATCTTCTATACGACCAAAGTCACAATACCATTTCTATAACGTACAGGTGTCCTCTGACGATTTTACCTGTTAATTACAGGTATTGTTCAAGATTTATTGTGATCTATCAACTACACGTACTGCCATTCACAATTTATTAAAGATGACGACAATTAATGTTACTTATCAAAACAACTTTAAAATGTTTAATATATTTCATATTTTTATTTAATGATGCACACGTACTTGGAGAATTCACAACATTTAGTGTTAAAGATCATATCATTGGTTATATAATTTGATTTTCTGAATTCCAATGAGTGAATGACTAGGCTACAGTATATGTAATACCATTTAACGATATTTGACAATATTTTAGTGTTACTTCTGAATAGTAAATGACAGATTTTTCATCGGTTTCATGATATTGAAATTGCACATACAGACCTAACAATTATCTAGATTATCCCTTTAGTTTAATTTTGTTTATGAATGTCAAAAAATTAAAAATCACAATCCTTGTAGTTTGCACCAGTGAATGATTCTCATCCTTTCCAGATACTTTTTGGATTATGAATAAAAGACACGATACAATTACACATGTTTTAAATATGATCTAAGATATCACTTAAAATGTTGTTTTCATTTTACGACTGAATATGAATAACAAGAATGTGATTGTGTGATCAGAAATGTCGACGTTAGATACTGAAGAGACAGAACCAAGATTGCAAGTCAAACACGTGGGCGATCATGTGGAGGACACGTGTGTCAGTTGTCCAGTCTCCAGTGATGGTGAAACGGACCATAAACAACCAGCACAAAAGTCTAGTACCAAGCCAATTCCAAAAGCGAAGTCTTCTGCTGAAATGCAATCAATAAACGAAACAGCCAACTCAAGCAGACGACACAGTGCAATAGGAAACGAAAACGTCTCGGAAAATCCCAAGAGGGGGGAGGACAAAATTAAAAATATACCACTGGACAATCAGAATCTCCTGTCAAAAAGTAGTGGAAAAAAATATGTACATTCCAACAAAATGAGGAGGAAAAGTGGGTCAGACAAGCAAGAAAATGAGGACAAGCATAACCAAAGCAGCTTCCTGGTGTCCACAGATCGTCCCAATTGTTACGTAGTGAACAAATCAAATGACGATATTTTAGCTCTAGTGGATTTAGGACCAAAACGAGGCCGTCATAACTCAGCAGGTAAGGGTCCTTACGTTCCTGAAATATACCAGTTCTCAGTAAGGTTCAACAACGCATTGCATTCAAAATAATCTAATAAAGTACTATTATATACGCTCTTAAGACACAGTTAATAGTAGCTGAATGTGTACTGTTCATTATACAAGCATGGATAGTTCCATACTTTGATATTCCTTTGACCCCACATTTGTAATCATTGGCAAAAAAAAAAAACCCGTCTCGATCCTTTCCTGCCTATCTGTACATGACTAAGAGATCGGGCTATATTATCGATTTTTGATTAACTAATAAATTACTAAACCTATAATAGTATTTTCCAAGGACAATGCACGTGATTCTGTAGGACATTAACGTCTGTAGCCCGCTGGAGATAGCTGCATTTGAAATATCAGTTTTAGATATTTAAGCCCAAATACCGGTATTACATTTCACAAAGTTAGGTTTTACGAAATCCTGTTAAAATAATCGTATGATTTATCACGTTGTGTCCTTTATGAAAGGTGACGATAACAAACAGATATGTAATTCAACCAGGTGTAAAGAAAACTTGCATTCTGCAGATGAATGACAATCTCTATCCGTAAAAGCAATACCATATCCTGCGCAAGTACAAGTACTATCCAAAGATCGCAGTGACTCGGTATACAGTAAACCACGGTTACAGTTGACACGCTCATTATGAATTCACTCTTACAGCGAAGTGATTTTCATTCACTGCATTTGTAGAACTTATTATGAACGTATTGGATATAACGAATTACTCTTACAAGGAATCATAATGTTAGTCACCAGCACTTCGCTATAGGTGTGTTTTGCTGTACAATATTCTATGCAAGTAGTTATCCAAAGATCACTTTGTCTTTATGATATTTTATAGAAGTATTTATCCAAAGATCACAATGACTATGAAATATTCGTCGTAGGTACTAAGTGACTGTATGGATTTGGAACACAAGGAAGAAAACTTGAATATTAAATCGGGGCTCTATGATCATTCATACCTTTAGATTTAAAAAGCAAAAAGTACATGGCCCATACTTAATATTTGTTAACTAGAACAAAAGACGTTTGTTTTCAAATGAAAGCGTAATGCATGTACCTATACTGTAGATTAGAGTCAGACAGACTGAGAGACAGATATGCAAGACTTAAAGGCTAAGAGGCATTGCTTGTTCTCGACCTTTTAGATTAATCACCATCTTTTCCTCCTATTAACGTCATTTTCATATCTCCTCGTCACCTTTTCATAAATTCGGAACAATAAAAATGCAATAAAAAAACCCATTCTTCTGTCAATTCCTTCAAAATAAAATATCAAAAATGAAGGTAGACTGCCTATCGATCAGATCAATCAACTTATGTAAGAATGTTCTTCATATTTTCTTATACTATTTCACTGAATAGAGGCACTTATTACTGCATAAAATATCATTAATGTTTACTAACATAAAACATAAATTCTGACTAACATAAAACATTATTAATTCTAACTAACATAAAACATCATTAATTCTGACTAACATAAAACATCATTAATTCTGACTAACATAAAACATTAATTCTGACTAAAATAAAACATAATTAATATTTACTAACATAAAACATCATTAATGTTTACTAACATAAAACATCATTAATGTTTACTAACATAAAACATCATTAATGTTTACTAACATAAAACATCATTAATGTTTACTAACATAAAACATAATTAATATTTACTAACATAAAACATCATTAATGTTTACTAATATAAAACATTAATTCTGACTAACATAAAACATCCTTAATCCTTACTGCATAAAGCATAATTAATTCTGACTAACATAGAGCATAATTAATTCTGACTAATATAAAACATCATTAATTCTGACTAACATAAAACATCGTAGAGTCTACTCACAGTTTAGCTAACTTACGTGGTAGTCTCTTGCGAAACTACTATAGTCGTAACTTACCAATAGTCCGGTTAAAATTAACTAGTGTGACTGAAATTCATCAATATTTTTTTAACCCGTGTTAATTTTTCAATGATATAAGGACTGCTTATAGATGTGGTAATGTTAGAGAGAAATTGTGTTCGTGTTAGCTCTGGCTATAGTGGTTTAAATGTCGTGTCAGATATACAGAGTTCAATTCCCTATAGCTACAAAGACAAATACTGTCTCTGACAAACATGCAATTCTACAAATCCTCACTAAACAGTATTATACACTGTAGACCTACATGTACATCATAAAAACATTATAGTTTTCTAGTGCATTATAACTACATATGTATGTTGCCTATCGGAAAGCCAATCTTTTAAATGATTATTTTCAGGAAAATACCATGATTATACACCCAATCTGTCCGATAAAACTTGTGATGAAAACGAAGACGATGTCATGTTATGTGAAGACAACAATGATTCAGAAAGAAAAGACATAGCAGACAAATTGAGGTATTTTTGAAAAAGGGATTCTTAAATGTGTATACTTGTATGTATGAACATCTGTAACTTTGTAATTTGCGATCGGGGAAGCATATTTTTCAAAGCCTATGCTTTTATAGGTAGACAGGGTAATCAACAACAGAATTAACTGCATGCCATTCTTTATATTTTTCTCATTCGACGCGTTAAAAAATTACACATACCAATTCTCTTTTTACAATACATTTCACTTCTTGTCTTTTGTTATCAATGTCACGTATATGACAAACTGCAACAGTTTCTGTAGTCTGCCATTGGAAAAGTCGGCTTACTGAGTAAAACTTATTCCCGTGGGGATCCGGGTTAGAATAGGTCCTCAGTATCCCATGCTTGTCGTAAGAGGCGACTAAATGGGGCAGTTCTTCGGAAGATATCGCAAAAACCGAGGTCCTTTGTCACAGCAGGTGTGGCACGATAAAGATCCCTCCCTGCTCAGAGGCCTAAGCACCGAACATAAGCCTAAATTGTGTAGCCCTTCTCCGGCAATGGTGACGTTTCCACATGAGTAAAATATTCTGAAAAGGGACGTTCAACAATATAAAATCAATGGAATTTAAAAAAAAAAACCGCAATTATAATTACGTGGTTTTGGTTATTGGTTATCCGAGCTACCTTATTTTTTGATCCTCGACCCTTATTTATCTTCTGCTCGGGATGTCGTCATTGAATTATCTGCCCTTGGTTACTCTGAACAAGTCTATGATGCTAGGAAATTTAAGACTACAAAACGTTTGGTATCATAGTTTTGAGTAACATATCAACTATAATTCATTTTCATAGTAGTATGATGCATGCTTTATCACCAAATATCCACTGGACTATAAGACTTTGAAAGGAGCATGGTAGATTTTTGTTATAGAAATAAAGTAAATTGTGTTTACATAGGATATAGTTTGTATTTACATAACACCGGCTCCTTAATTCGTGTTTATAAACGCACCTAGAGTGAGACAAATGCGTGCTCATTATATAGGACCGTAAAAAAAGCGCTTGTAAACCAAGTGCGGAGGTGATAACACCAAGAATTCACAAGTATTTAATAGTATTCAGAACATATATTACTTCTAAATCAATTTAGGGAAGTAAGAATTGAAAATATTCCTTGGAAAAGCTCCTTTCTCCGAAGCCGTCAACTTTGGCCCCATGTTGATAGCTGAGTCACCTAACATGTAAAAATGAACAGGGCTCGTGCCTTGTTTGAATGAAAGAATGTACCTTGGTGTCAGTTTTTGAAATTTAGATTTGTTGCTATGTTTTACACGAATCAAATGCTACCATACTCCTAATCAATATCCAAGTAACATATTTTTACAATAATTGTTGATATGCTCCTTTAATACTTCGTTCACTAAAATCAATAGGAAAAAAGGAAGATGTATTTTTGAAACTCTATGTCCCGATAGCCATTGACCAAAAAAAAAAAGTCCAAGGTCAAGGTCACAAGATCAAAACCTTTGATACCAAAAGAACAAAATACACCTTGACACAAGAAATGCACATATGAGATATGAGAGCCATTTCACTCGAGTTACATGTATCAGCAAGGTCAAAGTTTTGATTAAAGTTGTTAAATTTGGTTCAAACTTCAAGATCAGTCGCAAGCTCAAAGTTCATATCACCAAACGAAATGTTTTATCAGAAGAAATGCATATATGAAATATGAGCGCCCTATCACTCAAAACTGATAACAAGGTTCAAGTGACAGACAGGACAAGAACAAATGCGCGCCGATATTCGATACGGGACGTAAGAAATCCAAGCTACCTACCCTAATTTTGATAAGCAAGTAATAGGAACCACACACTTAATTTTGCTTTTGTATAGTGTCTGGATAGGGTCATTTGCAAAAGTGTGACTGCGCGTTAGTCACAACACGCCGTCACGCCAACAAGCAACACGCCTTCGCGCTCTCACGCCAACAAGCAACGCGAATTCGCGCTCTCACGCCAACAAGCAACGCGCCTTCGCGCTCTTACGCCAACAAGCAACGCGCCATTGCGCTTTCACGCCAACAAGCAACGCGCCTTCGCGCTCTCACGCCAACAAGCAACGCGAATTCGCGCTCTCACGCCAACAAGCAACGCGCCTTCGCGCTCTTACGCCAACAAGCAACGCGCCATTGCGCTCTCACGCCAACAAGCAACGCGCCTTCGCGCTCTCACGCCAACAAGCAACGCGCCTTCGCGCTCTCACGCCAACAAGCAACACACCTTCGCGCCGTCACGCCAAAAGCAACGCACCTTCGTGGCGTCACGCCAACAAGCAACACGCCTTCGCGCCGTGTTGCTTGTTGGCGTGACGGCACGAAGGTGCGTTGCTTGCTTGGGCGAAGGTGCGTTGTCTGTTGGCGTGTTGTGACTTACGCGCAGTTAAGCTTTTGCAAATGGCCCTATCCGGACACCATACTTTTGCCTAACCACTGCATGTATGTTTATGACTTTAACACGTAGAAAATCGTTTTCATCGACAATTGTGGATTTACTTTACGAATTTTGAATTTTTGAGATTTCAAAAAATAAATAAAATAAAAATCAATAGATGAATACATCTGTATGATCAATCTATTATCTATTTCATGAGCCATGAAAATGAACCCATCACCTAGATCTTGATACTTGTTCCTTTCAACAGAGACAACGTATCCGTCGTGGGAAGTATGATGTATGGAATTCTGATGTCGGTTCTAGCAGCCGCCCTCCCCATCACCGAGACATTTGCCTCCCAGAATTCTTCCCAGATGTTTGAAGTAAAGAATTGTCGCTTACTCAGTCTTACACATATAGAGCTCAATTACAAGTATTAACATGACAGATACGCACTGTACATGTTTAATGGTTTTGTTATTCTACTGATAGCTATCTTCATCAGTTTACATAAGTACATCGACGTGTTATATGACAAAAAAGAAATACAAAAAGATTTTAATACCTTATCCAGTAGGATGAACCGTGATGACGGGCAATGAATATGTGAACATCATTTCATTCTATGAGATATTCATGCCCCCTTAGCCTGAAAGCATCGGATATTGTATCCTATTCTTACAAAAATATATTTTCAGATATTCTACATCTATATGTACCTGGTGAGTTTTTTATTTGTTGTGTATGTCCACTTCTGCATTCTCAAACGTGGATCTCGACTGACCATGCTCCTTGTGACAATTGTCCGCCATGTCCGGAGACTGCTGAGAAATGACTCGAACAAAGAACCGACCGAGGGGAGGGCGGGAGCAGAACCTTCTGCCCTGTCCCGGCGCAGCTTAAGCACGAACAGTACCTGTAATGGCTTTGTCTACACGGGCAGTTTCCCGTTTAGAATAGGGGCTGTGGGTAAGTCTAGATTCATTATTTTCGTTGAATACAGATTTTTGTCGTTTTTGTGAATGTGTCAGAAAACAACATTTCATAGCCATTGGGAGTAGTAATATTTTTACCTAATATTCAGGTGACCGATAAAGCCGATAGGCCTTTTGTTATGATTAAATATTTCTATTTCGTTTACCTCTGAGATTTAAGATACTTATTTAAGATTATTTTCTTCACGTCGATCCGTTAAATATCCGTCAACCTTGCACAAATTTAGTGTTTGTTGGTGCATGTGCTCTGTATATTAGCATGTAAATAACGTAGAGTACAATGTACGGTGACTTTGCAGTGTTAGAACAATGTACGGTGACTTTGCAGTGTTAGTACAATGCACGGTGATTTTGCAGTGTTTGGTGTAGCCAGTATGATCCACAGTGGACTGAACTTCGCCTATTTCTTCCAACTGCATGATGGGAATTCCGTTTGTCATCACCCTGTGCAGGCAATCAAACCCTTCATGCACATGACCTTCACTTTTATGCAGCTTTACTTCATATTTATGCACTCCAAGGTACCGAAATTTGATTATGATTACATAATGTAATATCACACTAATACGTTATATGATACAGACGAATTGCTGTGCTAGATAAAAATTATCAGCCTTGTCCTTGGCACGACACATTAGCATACTGTACATATAGTTAAACAAAGCAGGTCTGACATTATATGTTTTGTTTATGCTGTTATAATTATAATTAAAAAGTCATAAGAGATGTTATTTAAACATTCACAGCTCATTTTCATCCATCACAAGTTTATCGCTCGACTTGGCTTAATGCACCTTTGCTGTACAAACCTAGCAGTGTGGTTCAGATGTATCATCGTGGAAACTCTTGATGCCCTAAGTCGGTTCCACCCACAAGAGACCAGCCCGGTAATCACGAAAAATGTCACAGAGTCGTCTTTGTTGGAGGGCGCTAAACCATCTGCTGCTAGCAGAAAGTTACAAAACGGTTAGCTTATCTTAATGAGCTTTAACACTAATCATAATCATCCCCGTTCCTCCGGGACAACTTGGATAGAATTTTGTATTAAAATATTTTCCTGTAAGAAAATTAAGTTGATCAATATACCTCATTTTCTGTGAAACACGTGGTGTGATTGTAATGGAATTTTCTTGAACTGGAATCCAGAAACACTTTTATCATCAATTACAGTATTTTAATGATAATTCCATTTTCTTTTCTCTTTTCAGTCCCAAATTCCCATTTGATTCTGATTAGTCTTCCCATGAACAACAGTAAAAATGTCTTTCTTCCGGAGATTTCTTGCTTCTGGTCCGATTTGTTTGGAAATTTTGTACAGAGAGCGGGACCATATTTGTATCCCTGTAAAATTGAGTACAGCTTGATTTGTGCAGGTAATGCAAGAACACGTCATTCAATCAACGGTAAAACATGCACACCAAAACCAAATCGCTAAACTAAAAATAAAACCATCCATCATTGATAGGTAAACGTGATTTATTTTGATATATGGTAGGAACAGTGTTTGTTGATACACATTCTCCATAATTTCTAGACTTTACGTGGGTTTAATGTAGTGTAGTGTTGTATAATTTGATGTATCCGCGATGTTTTAGAGATACTCCACAGCATTTAGTATACATAAAGAGAATTGGTGATTAACGTCAATAAAATTGTATTTGTAGCTATTGTTTACGCCATGTGGAGAAACGTTGGTCGAAAATCAAACGAAGTAGCTTTGACCTCTGAACGTCAACAGACGACGCCGGGTGACCCCAGCAAAAGACTGGATTGTTCCAGCTCTATCCGGGGACTTTTCGCTGGCATTTTGGTCACCGTGGGTACAATCATTTCCATGGTGGCTTTTTATGTGTTGGTGACGCACCAACCTATGTCAAGTACCGCCATTATCCTGGTCCACGCTTCTGAAACATCCATGTTCTTGTTGATGACGGGAGCCATTATATTTGCAGCAGACAGAATGAAAAACATGAAATTCACACCGGTCTCTTGGAGGTTTTCAGTGGAACTACATCTTTTATTCGTCTCGTTTACAAGTGTGTTTGCTTTCGCTGTCTTTGGGGGCATCGCTGCGGCTTTTGAAACACATAAACCAAAAGGAGTTTTAAACATTTTAACGAATCTTTTCATGATTTTGCAATCCACGATGCAAGTCTTGTTCATCGTGGCAGCAAGTAAACTGGCTTCTGCCAATGAATTACAAGGACGAAAGAAACGGGGGCGAGAATTCGTTATGTTTCTTGTACTCTGTAACTTTGCATTGTGGGCAATGAACACTTTTGAGACCCAGCAGCCAGAACATAACCCGGTGCAGATGGACTTTTACGGACCATTAGCGTGGTCTGTACTCACGCACGTCACTGTACCACTGTCTATCTACTTTCGCTTTCACTCTGCAGTTTGTCTTATCAACATATGGCGTTATTCTTGGAGATATAGACCTAGACAAGAGATAGAGCTGGAGAGTTCTTGCTAAACGTGTCTGTGATAACATTTGCGTCCCATACAGCCCATAATTGTAATAAAATAACCTCGTCTAAATTCACTCATTGGTATACATACATGCATATGAATTTGCGAAACCCCATAAAATTGTTTAATTTGCGTTGTTTTACGCCGATTTAGCGATAAATCAGTCATATTTCGCCGATCCCATTTTTCATAAGATTTTAAATTGATCAATGATAGGAACACACAGCACCTAACGTAGATATAGGTTTCATTGAAAATACGTCAAATCTCCATTATTGTGACGCGATTACATGGACGTTAAATCTCAACTGATGGATCTAATCAATATCTCCACTGTGCATGTCTGGTGTATAATAGTAACACACAGGGTAAACGATAAATCGTACAAGATGAAAACGTGGAGATAACGGTGATCAAACTCTTAGATCATATAAGAATACGAAATTGAGAGCAGGACATGATCGGACCCCCGAAAACACTAGAGGTGGTATCGGGTTCCGAGGAGGAGTACGCATCCCCTTTTGACCGGTCACACCTGCTTTGAGCTCGATATTTTGAACAGGTAGAGGGAGTAGTCCAAATAAGCTCGTTATGAAATATGTCAGGCAGCATTCTAACAAATAGCAGGGTAGCAACTGCGTCTTGTGTCAAATCCGAAGTCACAACGATTCAAAATACGAAATGTTTCAATACCGACAGACATAAATCACGTGACAAAAAGCTTTTTAGGAGATATGCAGGTATCCATGTAATTGTTAATTCTGAAAGATCGGAACACGAGCCGAGCTTCTCCAAATCTTGACATTCTTTGGAGAAAGTGTCAATTTCAAAATAAAATGTCCTGTGATGTACAGTAAGGTAATTGGACTGAGAGCTGATTTGACATTGTTTCGGAAATGAATTTATAATTTAGTATGCCGTCATAAGATGACGTTGTGGTCAAACTTCGACGTTAGTGGGATCAAAGTCACACAATATATTATGAAAAATAAAATGAAAAAAATACAAACACGATGAGTGTTATGTGTACAAAATATGGATGTCTTGAATAGCAGTGAAAATATGAATGATAACGAGAGGCAAGTTTTTCTATTTAGCGGACAGCTCTCGTAGACTATATTATACGTTTATGTGTACATGTAGTTTGGTGTGATTCAAAGTACACCGTGTAAAGTGTTTGCAATAATCAATCTTGAGAACTGGCGATATATATATATATATATATATATATATATATATATATATATATATATATAGTTTTTAAATGCAATGTTTAAATTACAAAACTTTGAATATGTATATCATATGTTTTCAACATAAAATGTAAGATTTTGAACAAAATCACATCATTTCGAGATATATATATATATATATATATATATATATATATATATATATAAAAGCACTAACTTACATTTTATGTTGAAAAGTTTTGTAATTTAAACATTGCATTTAAAAAGTTACATGTACAGAATATATGTGAATGTGAAAGAGTCCATAGATTGTGGTATGTGTTGAAAACATCTTGCCGTTGATTAAATGATACGTTGATTATTGTTATCTATACACAGTGTAAACACATGAGCTATATGGGTAATATATGTATTGACAAAAATAACTGGTAGATATTCAAAATCTTGTGACTTATGCTCACATATCTTGTTATTTCAAATATTACAATGAGGTTAAAAGTATGATTGATTGATTGATTGAATATTGTTTAACGTCCCGCTCGAGAATATTTCACTAATATGGAGATGTCACCACTGCCGGTGAAGGGCTGCAAAATTTAGGCCTAGGCTCGGCGCTTGTGGTCATTGAGCAGGGAGGGATATTTATCGTGCCACAGCTGCTGTGACACGGGACCTCGGTTTTTGCGGTCTCATCCGAAGGACCGTCCCATTTAGTCGCCTCTTACGACAAGCAAAGGGGTACTGAGGACCTTTTCTGACCCGGATCCCCACGGGATTTTAAAAGTATGAAATATACACCTTTATTTTAGGACGTGAATTACACGGTTCCATTCATATATATTGCGGGCACTGTGTATAGATGACAAGACTCAGCAAGAATTTCGAATACGTAGTACAATGTAGTAAATATCGCATAATTTTTTTGTATTTTGCTTACTGATGTATCACAAGATTATTGAATGTTGTTATGCCAAAACAAAATGCTAAGGGTTTTCAAGTATTACTTTATTTTACATGAAACATTATGCTGTTCTAGCCAATGTCGATTTCCAGATTTGTTTTGAATAAAATGTACATATTCGGAGTTCATTGATATATACAGGAGTTTCAATAGTCTCGTTTAAAGTTAGCTTTTCGCAAATTATATGGTCGTTATAATGCTTTAATTTGCAAATAGAAAAGATCACTGGGTCGAATACTGTCTAATGTGTTTCATATCAATTGGTAGACCGGTTTTTACATACTGGTTTTGAATACGAATAACTCCGTTTGCCTGATCAAGATATAAGGCTCACGGTGTGTGTGACCGGTCAACAGGAGATACTTACGCCTTCTGGGCACCTAATCCCATATCTGGTATATCCAGGGGTCCACATTTACCCTTCTCTTAATTTTTGGGAGTTGAACTATGTTCAATCTCCCTGGGTCATCACGCACTTTTCTGCGCAGTAATTTGTATTGATTTGTATAGTGGTCGTCAGCGGGGGTTCTGTGTCAGCTGATTTACTCCTAGGTAAATCAACATAAGCTTTTATAAACATCCGCCATTAAATAATCCATGTAACTTTTCTGAATTAATCTAATTTTGATAATTGACATGTAAATAAATGCAATGATATTGTATTCAAATCAATTTGAATACAACATTTCGATCAAATTGATACTGATATACATAGAAAAATAAAAGATAAGGTTGAAAATTATCGTTTGTAGCGCAGCGTCACCTATAAACATTGATAGGGAAACGAACGACAACTGCACACAAGCCCTATTGACACCGTGGCGCGAAATATCGAATATGGTGCGAAACCTCAGAAAATTTACAAGAAATAACTCTACAACATTGTGTATGTGTATATATTTGGGTTTTTTTTAATGTGATATAAAAAATGCTTGATGTTACATGTAGATTGAATTAAAACACGTCATTCCCAGTCAACAACTTTCGATTGGGATCGGAATACGAAATAAAATTTCTTTTATCCGGTGGCAAAGTGAAACTTCTTCATGCTTCAAGTTATTGAATTACGTAGTAATTGCACGTTACACATTAGAGAACTGTTCCTTTTAATAAAGAAAGTCACAAAATAGATACAAAATGAGTGTACCTTATTCATTACTGTTACCGAGCTTTCGTCGACTATAATCTCGAAATGGCGTGTTTCGCTGCGCTTGATGACGGTAAGGTCCACGATATTTGTTTATGAATTTTTTGCGCATACATGGTATGTCTCGGCTAGGAATAATGGAAACTTTCTCACCTATGTATGTAAAGACATATTAATCTCTATTTTTAAAAATGTAGAACACTTTTATCAAATGACAATGTTTGAAAACGCTTAGAGCCCCGATGTCAGAATTTCCTTTTCCAAATTCATTATCCTTTTTGAATAGTATGTACCATATTTTGTACCAGTTATCCATTTTGAATCCCCTATTACAATGGAATTTTGTTGCACTCTGTAATGTTTGAGTGGATGTCATGAGTGTGTGTCAAACAGAAATTTTAAGAGCATGGGATAAGGTGCTGCTATATATTACTTCACTATCAAAGTTTAACCTAGTTGCCACAATGTTGAATTTATGCTGCAAAAAGGATTGGAAATTGCTCTGGTCAAAACACATTGTTTATTTGTCTACAGATGAAAGAGACATGAGGATTCTCCCTCACAAACTGAAAAAGAAAATAGTTATGGATCTTGTACATGTATAGTTTATTAATCACTATAGATTTCCGGCATCACAAGTCTGATTCCACTATATGCTTTCCATACTGTCAGGTTCATTCACCCCCTGTTTGAGCCACAGTATAATATCCCAAATACCTTGGCAATAAATAACATTATTTGACTAGTGTTTCATTTTTAGCGGAGTTGCGATGAAGTCGAACTCGGCTTATGATCCGATGAAGTGCCTTTGGGCGGGCAGGCGGGCACGCATCAACATTTCATTTCCGCACCATAGCTCTTGAGCAAATTATAGGATCTCATTCAAACTTAGATGGATTGTCACCGTCAGTAAGATGAGGAAGCCTATCGATTCTGGGGTCACTAGGTCAAAGGTCAAGGTCACTGGCTATAAATAGACTGAAATTTGGAGAAAATTTTGTTTTCCGCACCATAGCTCTTGAACGAATTATAGGATCTCAATCAAACTTAGATCGATTAAGTAAGACAAGAAGCCTATCGATTCCGGGGTCACAAGGTCAAAGTCACAGTGGCTATAAATAGACTGAAATTTGGAGAAAATTTTGTTTTCTGCACTATAATTTTTTAACAAATTACAGGATCTCAATTAAACTTAGATGGATTATCGCCCTTGATGAGACAAAGAAGCCTATCGATTTTGGTCAAGGGTTAAAGGTCAAGGTCACAAAGGATTTAAGTCGGCTGAAATTTATGTACGCAAAATTTTGCTCCCTGCTTGATAATTCTTGAAAACTTTTCTGCCGGTTCCCTCTATGCCCATTCCTTGCGCAACTCGGCTTGTGCATTTCCGATGCCCGACAATTTTTAATTTTTTTGCATTTCATTTATTTTGAGTTATTATACAATTATTTACCATTCCATTGATCCTCTACAGGACTGTAGTATACTCAGGTGACAGTTTGGCCTATTGGACTACCTTTTCAAGTAATGAATCCTTAGAATTAGCTATAACTAGGATTAAACTTGAATGTATATATACAGGGGAAAAAACTTTTTCATAACTGCAAGGCATTGATAACCATATTGATTTGAATGTTTGGGCCATAATATGTGGTCACATTTTTCATGAGAATATAAAGGGGTGAAATTCTAGAAAACAACAACACGACTTCAGTTACTCGAGGAGCGTTGTGGCCCATGGGCCTTCCATTATCCATGTTTGCTGTTGTAACGCTTTGAAAAACAACAACAGTTGATTTGTATCTAAAATCATGATAATATTCAGTCATTTATCCCCCTACCCTTCCAGTACTATCTTTTCTAACTGAATTTCCACAATGTTCAACTCCCACGAGTACTTTAAGTACTTTGATTTTATTCTTTATAGGTTTCATGAGATTGGTCACTTTTCGTTAGCGTCGCCTGTTTATATACACGTACGTCTCCATATGAGTGAAAAATTCTCGAGAGGGACGTTAAGCAAGATACAATCAATTGCCTGTTTATATCAAGCTGTGTCAAAGGTTAGGAGGGTCCCATATAGCAGATCTATTTTAGGGATTGACTGTCCTCAAATACCTTAAAATACATATTTGAATAACTTTATAGAAGATGCAATTTATCCCGTTCCTGTCGTCATATTAGTACGCAATGACCTTTTTGAGAAGGTTGCAATCTTTGTATGGTTGACCTGTGGGAACTTACCTGGGATTTATTTTCTACCTGTGAAAAGAACATTTGATAAACCTACGATTATCATCAATGTTTTTTATAGTACACATAATTACGTCGTGGATTAACCTTGAGTAGTAGTTTCGTTATTGTCTAGTCTGCGGGACACATTTAAACTAGTTTATATTTAGAATATTTCCTTTCTTACAATAAACAGGGGTGAAATGGGTTAGGTAAAACATCACAGATTTTCGTATGACATGGACATTTGTAAGGTGGAATGACACACCTATGGATTTGGTGTGTACCAGTTCGTCATATATCTATCGGTAAAGAGAAATATATACATTTGTAATGACCCAAGACCACATCTATTTGTAATTCATTTTTCACAATTCATTTATATTTTTTTTTAAAGAAAATTGAATTTCGTTAATTTCTAATAAATTGAATACTTTTAAAACCTCTTGGTTTTGTCTTAAGATATTCCTATTTACCTTGTTTGAATTCAAACATTTTTAATTGTTTTTTCATTATGTCTTTAAAAGGGATTTTATAGTATCAAACTTCAAATTCTTGAAAAATGGTGGTTAAGTCTGTATTAACATCTATAAATGTATATTAATCCATTTAGCCATCTACAAATTCTGGATAGAAGAGTTATCTTTCTTAAAGTACATGTAGCAAGACACCCCCCCCCCCCCCCCCAACAACAACAACCTGATACATTTTATAAGGAAAATCATTTAATAAATATATTGTAATACCCCTCCGGGTTGTGTTGGCACGCGCATCCTCTCGTCACCAATTCCCCGCAGTAGCAAGGGAGAACCTTTATCCCCCTCGTTCCCCGCGCGCTCTCTCTCTTTCATTGTGGTCTCCTCTGGCGCGGAGAGATCTTCTATTTTATATAAAAAGGAATCCCATTCGCTTCTGTACTCTAAAGCAATACTTACTTCATGTATAACCAAGATACCAAGAAAATGACCAAAATCACAACTTTTTCCATAAGTATTATCAACTTGAAAATTAGCTGAATTTTTCGCAATTTTCATGGGAATATCTAAATCTCCTAAATTGTTGACCTAAAATTAGACTCGATTTTAAGTTTACCATTTAATAATGTTGTAATTTCAAAGGTAACAAATATGAGCAACATTTAAGTCTCAATTCAGTCTCAGTCAGTTGTCATTCGTCGTTTCTTTTTACAACTCCTATGTTAGAAAGATAAAGACTAAAACCTATCTAGAAAAACCTTCTCGAAGCGACGCGACGAGTTCGTTCCAATGATTACACATATGAGTCACGTGATTTGCTCTTCATCAGCTGAAAAAAGATGAGTATTACCCATAATGCTTCAGGAAAAATGTCGCCGTCACTGCGGTATACTTCATTGACAAACTCGTAATTAAAATAATTAGATTGTTTAGAAAGTACCACAGACGTTTTTAAATTTCAGACAAGCTTCAAACGTTTTGTTTTTGCTTAATTTGAGAGAAGAAGAAAAATATTGTAGCTAATATAATGTCACAATGTAACTGTTTACATCCACCGTGTTATATTTCCCGCGTTAAATGAAGAGGCTGATAAAATGCATATAAGTCGTGTTGCAAGAACTAATGGGCTTCGTTCGCCTCAACGGTCACATTGTACAACATATTAGCGAGCAAAGCTCGCGTCGCGAAGCGACGCGACGAGCTCGCTCCATTGCATCAGCTGAAAAAAGATGAGTATTACCCATAATGCTTCTGGAAAAATGTCGCCGTCACTGCGGTATACTTCATGGACAAACCCGTAATTAAAATAATTAGATTGTTTAGAAAGCACCATAAACGTTTTTAAATTCCAGACAAGCTTTCTTATAGCTTCAAACATATTGTTTTTGCTTGGTTTGAAAGAAGAAGAAAAAACATTGCAGCTAATATGACGTCACAATATAACTGTTTACATCCACCGCGTTATATTTCCCGCGTTAAATGAAGAGGCGGATAAAATGTCTATAAGTCGTGTTGCAAGATGTTAATGGGCTTCGCTCATCTCAACGGTCACACCGTACAACATATTAGGAGTTGAGATTGATCACTGTTCGTTGTCTTCCCCTTTCATACACACAATTTCTAATCAAATTTCAATAATTCCAAGAGATCAAAGTTTCCAACTAAAACTTTACTTCCTTTGTGACAATCGTGGAACATGACTAAGATTCCTAATAAAATCCTCAAACTATCCAAAAGTTCGAAAACTATGCGAGAAATAATCATAACTCTTCTAAGAACTAAAACTGATTACTCAATTTAGAATACAAAATACCCAACCCATCATAACTCCTAAACTTTTACCCCCTTCCCTAATTAATTAAGTAAATCCCGAGCAGAGGAGAGCGAGCGTTCAAAATCCAACTGTTGTATACTATACTAAGACATGACGTAAAGTTTGGAAATGTTCGATAACAGAGTGTGACATTTCCTGACGCGGTTGCTTGACCGATTTCAACTTCTCCATCGCCAACTTCCCATATTTATATAGCAATATTCCTGTATCACCTGCAAATGGTGTTTACATCACTCAACTGATTTGATACGCAAAGTCTTGTTCTGCGTATAGTCAGTTTTTAAACATTCACTGACAAATGAAAGTCACTCCGAACCTCCCAGGAACAGAATACATGAATATCCCCCTCTTGGGGTAGCAGTTATCTACATACCCTGTACAGTGGCATGATCCATGAATGGTATTAAGGTTTTCTAAAGTCATGAGGGAAGTAGTCGAGTATTTGGAAGTTACTTGGTTATAATTACAGAAGTTTTATATATCTAGCTGACGGAATAGGAGGTTCCTCAACTTTCACGGATGCAAAGATGGTTAGTGCTGTCATTCAAGGAGGTTTGAACATGTTAGACTTCTTATTAACGAAAGAAAAATGTCAGTGGAAGCCAGTGCAAATATTGGTTTGGTAAGGGTTAGTATGCAAGGTGAAGATAACGAACAGTGATCAATCTCATAACTCCTACAAGGGATGTATTATCCCTTGTATCCCATACTAACCCTATCAGAGGGTAGAGTTGAAAAGTTGAAAGACAATATCAAGTATATTCTGAAAGGTTATGAAATGGGCTATTATTTGATGTTAGAAGTGTGGCATCTGTTGAAGGATTTCAGCAAACAATTGTGAGATTGAGAACAAGATATCTGTACATGTGTTTTGCATTCAGTCATGCTCCAGTTGGAATTCGTTCATTGGGTTGAATTCAGAAGCTGTATCTGAGCTTAAGTTCTGGTTAGAAAGCGTAGATGAAATGAATAAAAAGGGCTCTTTGATAAGTCAGTTGACAGATTCAGATGTAGACAGAATAACGCTGTACTGTGATGCTTCTGAATCAGGTTATGGAGGTCAATTGACTTTGTGTTCAGAGGTGAACACACACATTATGAAGTGTGTGGAATTTGGAGCGGTAAGGAATGCAGTCCAAGCTCTACATGGAGAGAGGTGGAGACTATTGACAAGAGTTTTGAAAAAGTCGGTGGATATTATTGATGGGAATTCAGCTGAGATTTATTCTGACAACCACAATGTTCAGCATGTATTGAATGTAAGGTAAAACAAGGATGTTGAAGGACATTACTATGTCCGTGCATGGGTTTTGCAAAGGGAAAAACATTTCAAACTGACTTGACTTGCACATGTATACCTCGCAATGAAAACAAGAAAGCTGGCAGTCTCAGCAATATAAGTTGTGGTAACGATTGGTTTTGTTTATTATTTCGATCAACCTTAGGGTCCTCATACAAATGATATATTTGAAACTACATGTATTTATAAAACTAAATGTTTGTTATTGAACTCTAAGACATGGTATGCAGGTACGAGTGGAGTAGAGGCAAAGGCAAAGGAAGTAACACAGTTTTTGGAATACGAGGAGTGTTATTTAACATGCTATTCGTACATATAGAATTTTAAATTTGTGATTTTTACAGGATTAGGATTATAGGACAAAATAAGAAAATTGGCGCATGATAACGGTATTTGGCCTGTCAGTTATGTTGAGGATCTACGTCCACAGCAAACACAGCTGGGTATCCTAATACACAGGTGGGTATCCTAAAACACAGCTGGGTATCCCAAAACACAGGTGGGTATCCTAATACACAGCTGGGTATCCTAAAACACAGGTGGGTATCCTAAAACACAGGTGGGTATCCTAATACACAGCTGGGTATCCTAAAACACAGCTGGGTATCCTAAAACACAGGTGGGTATCCTAATACACAGCTGGGTATCCTAAAACACAGCTGGGTATCCTAAAACACAGCTGGGTATCCTAATACACAGCTGGGTATCCTAATACACAGGTGGGTATCCTAAAACACAGCTGGGTATCCTAAAACACAGGTGGGTATCCTAATACACAACTGGGTATCCTAAAACACAGCTGGGTATCCTAAAACACAGCTGGGTATCCTAATACACAGCTGGGTATCCTAATACACAGGTGGGTATCCTAATACACAGCTGGGTATCCTAAAACACAGCTGGGTATCCTAATACACAGCTGGGTATCCTAAAACACAGGTGGGTATCCTAAAACACAGCTGGGTATCCTAATACACAGCTGGGTATCCTAAAACACAGCTGAGTATCCTAATACACAGCTGGGTATCCTAAAACACAGGTGGGTATCCTAAAACACAGTTGGGTATCCTAATACACAGGTGGGTAACCTAAAACACAGGTGGGTATCCTAAAACACAGCTGGGTATCCTAAAACACAGGTGGGTATCCTAATACACAGCTGGGTATCCTAAAACACAGCTGGGTATCCTAATACACAGGTGGGTATCCTAAAACACAGCTGGGTATCCTAATACACAGCTGGGTATCCTAAAACACAGCTGGGTATCCTAATACACAGTTGGGTATCCTAATACACAGCTGGGTATCCTAAAACACAGCTGGGTATCCTAATACACAGCTGGGTATCCTAATACACAGCTGGGTATTCTAAAACACAGCTGGGTATCCTAATACACAGGTGGGTATCCTAAAACACAGCTGGGTATCCTAATACACAGGTGGGTATCCTAATACGCAGGTGGGTACCCTAAAACACAGCTGGGTATCCTAAAACACAGGTGGGTATCCTAATTCACATCTGGGTATCCTAATACACAGGTGGGTATCCTAATACGCAGGTGGGTACCCTAAAACACAGCTGGGTATCCTAAAACACAGGTGGGTATCCTAATACACAACTGGGTATCCTAATACACAGCTGGGTATCCTAATACACAACTGGATATCCTAATACACAGGTGGGTATCCTAAAACACAGCTGGGTATCCTAATACACAGCTGGGTATTCTAATACACAGCTGGGTATCCTAAAACACAGCTGGGTATCCTAATACACAGTTGGGTATCCTAAAACACAGCTGGGTATCCTAATACACAGCTGGGTATCCTAAAACACAGCTGGGTATCCTAATACACAGGTGGGTATCCTAAAACACAGCTGGGTATCCTAATACACAGTTGGATATCCTAATACACAGCTGGGTATCCTAATACACAGCTGGGTATCTTAATACTTTCAAGTGAAAGTGACACGATACCAATAAGGCATACATGTATTGCAACGCTTTCACAAGATGGGAGAAGTTCATAAAGTTACAAGTACATAGCGCTCTGCCGACAAATCCTTTTCACATTGTGTTATATTTAACTCATATATTAAAAATGGTGCTTCTCGGTGTACGCTTTCAAATGGGTTATATCCAACCAAAAATCGCATGTAAGTCGTGTCCTTCACTAGTACTTAACTTGGATATTAGAGGCTGCAAGGAGAAAAGCATGTCAAGTTGTCAACCTGTACAGAAAAAGGAGCCTATCACCAAGGACGTAATTGTTGCTCTGTGTGATAATTTTCAGGAAACCTCCGACTTACTAACTGTTAGAAATCTTACTATGATTTTATTGTAACCCGCAAACGAAGTTTTGGTATTAAGAAATACAAAATAGAAAGTTGGACAAACACGGACCCCTGGATATACCAGAGGTGGGGTCGGGTGCCTAGGAGGAGTACGCATCTCTGTCGGCCGGTCACATCCACCGAGTGAACGTCAGAACAGGAATTTCTTAAATGATGCACTGGGTACTTCTCTGAAAGCTTGGCCAAAATGGATGTCAGTGAAATTGACCGGAAATTTATTTTTAGATCACAATGTAATAGCAGATGTTTTGGGGACTGGGAAAAATCAGCTTTTTTCAGCATGTCAGGACGCTGCCATCCAGCTGTCGAAGATGGCGCATACCGGTTTTACTATATCTGACAGACCTTTCAGAATCCAGTTTGCTATACCATCAGGGCCCTGGCCTTTTTCGGATTGAACCAGTGGTCCAGAAGAAAAGAGATTTACCTGAAAGCTTCCTGATATAAAGTAGCTTTAAATTTGTTCAGATCATGGCTCCCTGGGTAGGATATTTTCTACACTACAAAGAAATCCAAGGACAGTTTACATTATATATCTATGTATTAAAACTCAGTTATCTATGTATTAAACTCAGTTGTCTATGTATTAAAACTCAGTTATCTATGTATTAAAACTCAGTTATCTATGTATTAAAACTCATTTATCTATGTATTAAAACTCAGTTGTCTATGTATTAAAACTCAGTTATCTATGTATTAAAACTCAGTTATCTATGTATTAAAACTCAGTTATCTATGTATTAAACTCAGTTGTCTATGTATTAAAACTCAGTTATCTATGTATTAAAACTCAGTTGTCTATGTATTAAAACTCAGTTGTCTATGTATTAAAACTCAGTTATCTATGTATTAAAACTCAGTTGTCTATGTATTAAAACTCAGTTGTCTATGTATTAAAACTCAGTTGTCTATGTATTAAAACTCAGTTGTCTATGTATTAAAACTCAGTTGTCTATGTATTAAAACTCAGTTATCTATGTATTAAAACTCAGTTGTCTATGTATGAAAACTCAGTTATCTATGTATTAAAACTCAGTTATCTATGTATTAAAACTCAGTTGTCTATGTATTAAAACTCAGTTGTCTATGTATTAAAACTCAGTTATCTATGTATTAAAACTCAGTTGCATTGTCTATGTATTAAAACTCAGTTGTCTATGTATTAAAACTTAGTTATCTATGTATTAAAACTCAGTTGTCTATGTATTAAAACTCAGTTGTCTATGTATTAAAACTCAGTTATCTATGTATTAAAACTCAGTTGTCTATGTATTAAAACTCAGTTGTCTATGTATTAAAACTCAGTTATCTATGTATTAAAACTCAGTTGTCTATGTATTAAAACTCAGTTATCTATGTATTAAAACTCAGTTGTCTATGTATTAAAACTCAGTTGTCTATGTATTAAAACTCAGTTGCATTGTCTATGTATTAAAACTCAGTTGTCTATGTATTAAAACTCAGTTGTCTATGTATTAAAACTCAGTTATCTATGTATTAAAACTCAGTTATCTATGTATTAAAACTCAGTTGTCTATGTATTAAACCTCAGTTGTCTATATATTAAAACTCAGTTATCTATGTATTAAAACTCAGTTGTCTATGTATTAAAATTCAGTTATCTATGTATTAAAACTCAGTTGTCTATGTATTAAAACTCAATTGTCTATGTATTAAAACTCAGTTATCTATGTATTAAAACTTAGTTATCTATGTATTAAAACTTAGTTGTCTATGTATTAAAACTCAGTTATCTATGTATTAAAATTTAGTTGTCTATGTATTAAAACTCAGTTATCTATGTATTAAAACTCAGTTGTCTATGTATTAAAACTCAGTTGTCTATGTATTAAAACTCAGTTATCTATGTATTAAAACTCAGTTGTCTATGTATTAAAACTCAGTTATCTATGTATTAAAACTCAGTTATCTATGTATTAAAACTCAGTTGTCTATGTATTAAAACTCAGTTGTCTATGTATTAAACCTCAGTTATCTATATATTAAAACTCAGTTATCTATGTATTAAAACTCAGTTGTCTATGTATTAAAACTCAGTTATCTATGTATTAAAACTCAGTTGTCTATGTATTAAAACTCAGTTGTCTATGTATTAAAACTCAGTTATCTATGTATTAAAACTCAGTTATCTATGTATTAAAACTCAGTTGTCTATGTATTAAAACTCAGTTATCTATGTATTAAAACTCAGTTATCTATATATTAAAACTCAGTTGTCTATATATTAAAACTTAGTTTCAAGTTACATATTATAGACTAATCTGTTTGATATTAGGAGATATAGATACAGTGTGCTTGAAATATGTCGTAACACAAATTGGACGCACAATTCCCGGGGGAAGAAAACTCAGCGACGATTTGTATTCTTTAAGATATGATTAAAATACAATCCATCAAATACAAAGTATCTTTCTCCTTGTTTGTTTAACGTACACCAGTTTATCAACTGGTTCAGTTCTCCACGAAAAAAGACATTGCGAAAAAAGATATGCGATTATCACACATTGTGAATAAAGATATGAAAGACATGCATTACATGTATACATATCTTGGAATGGAGACCCTGGAATTTGTTTTTAAAGTCCCAACATCTACTTTACATTTTTTGGATTTTAAACTGTCAATAAGTAACAATCTGCACGCAATGATCACGTGACCTTTTGCTGACGATACATCTATATATGTAATAGTTAATGATGATACAATTCATTATCAAATGATCTTGGGAAAATTAATAAATGGTCTGTTGAGTTTAACCCCAGAAAAACTGTAAACCTAGATTTAGCAGGAAAAATATAAGTCATCGTGCAGTTTCATTTGGCATAGATGGGCCAGTAATAGAAAAGGTTGAAACTCATGCATTTAGGATTAAATTTCCAACAGGATCGTAATTGGAGAACACATGTATACTAAATGTCCATGCGATAGCATGTAGTAGATTGAATATATTAAGAATGTTGAAACATACCCTTAAAAGGGATCCATTGATAAAAATTCACTTTGCTTTTGTACGACCTGCACTAGAATATTCGGATATTGTTTGGGATAACTGCTCAGAAAGAGATGACAAACTACTGGAAGATGTTCAAATTGCGGCTGCAAGAATAATAACTGGTTTAAGAATAAATTCATCAAGATCAATACTGTATGATGAACTTTGGTGGGATTCTCTAGCAACTAGAAGGAAAATATACAAACTTTTATTATTTTATAAAATAGTTTATGGATTAAGACCCCAATATTTACAAGAATTACTGCAGCCATGTTTCCCACCTCATAATTCTTACCCCCTAAGAAATCAGGACCCTCTTAAGTTTAATGTTCCATTAGCTAAATCTGCCTCATATATGAATAGCTTTATTCCTTTAACTATAAAACTATGGAATTACGTATCTCTTGAAATTAGAAGTCTTCCAACATTATCAGCATTTAAGACAGCATTAAAAAAAACTTTATTGCCGAAAACCTAGGACATATTTTAATTATGGGAACCGAAAAGCAAATATACTAGTACTTCACCGTCAACTGCAAAATAATGCTAGCAATTTACACGCTGATCTATTTAATCATTTTCTGAGGAAAATCAAATATGTGATGTGTGGAAATATTTCTGAAACTTCTTCATGAATTGTACAAAATACAATTTACATAGACAGAAACTAATCCGAAGTTTTAGTAATTTGCAATTGCCGTTACAGTTATCCATTGATCTTATTTTTAATGGAGATAACAATCTTACATTCAATCAAAATATTGCAGAATTTAAAATTGTGCTTGAATTTATTCTGTCTATGAAGAGACTTGTGTAAACAATTTCATTTTATTCTGTTTATTATCATAGAACCAATATCCAATTTTCTTTCTTTCCGTGTTTACAATGTATTTTTCCTATTTTGTATCTTCTGATTATAATATATATTTATACCTACAGTTAAAGTGTAAACTGTTTATTAATTCCATACAATATTATAGTAGAATTGATTACAAGCTGCTGTGTCATAAATCACCTATATTATTGCAATGTTCAAATCATTATATCCTTTGTGTAACACTGTATTTATGTATTCTAAAGTTTGTATGACCATGTACTTTCTACAGAGAGGACTTATATAGGCAGTGCCTGATGTCTATGGAGAGGACTTATATAGGCAGTGCCTTCTACGGAGAGGACTTATATAGGCAGTGCCTGATGTCTATGGAGAGGACTTATATAGGCAGTGCCTAATGTCTACGGAGAGGACTTATATAGGCAGTGCCTGATGTCTACGGAGAGGACTTATATAGGCAGTGTCTGATGTCTACGGAGATGACTTATATAGGCAGTGCCTTCTACGGAGAGGACTTATATAGGCAGTGTCTGATGTCTACGGAGAGGACTTATATAGACAGTGCCTTCTACGGAGAGGACTTATATAGACAGTGCCTGATGTCTACGGAGAGGACTTATATAGGCAGTGCCTGCTGTCTACGGAGAGGACTTACATAGGCAGTGCCTGATGTCTACGGAGAGGACTTATATAGGCAGTGCCTGCTGTCTACGGAGAGGACTTACATAGGCAGTGCCTGCTGTCTACGGAGAGGACTTATATAGGCAGTGCCTGATGTCTACGGAGAGGACTTATATAGGCAGTGCCTGCTGTCTACGGAGAGGACCTATATAGGCAGTGCCTGATGTCTACGGAGAGGACTTATATAGGCAGTGCCTGATGTCTACGGAGAGGACTTATATAGGCAGTGCCTTCTACGGAGAGGACTTATATAGACAGTGCCTGATGTCTACAGAGAGGACTTATATAGGCAGTGCCTTCTACGGAGATTATTTATATAGGCAGTGCCTGATGTCTACGGAGAGGACTTATACAGACAGTGCCTGATGTCTACGGAGAGGACTTATATAGGCAGTGCCTGATGTCTACGGAGAGGACTTATATAGGCAGTGCCTGATGTCTACGGAGAGGACTTATATAGACAGTGCCTGCTGTCTATGGAGATGACTTATATAGGCAGTGCCTGCTGTCTACGGAGAGGCTTATATAGGCAGTGCCTCCTTTCTACGGAGAGGACTTATATAGACAGTGCTTGCTGTCTATGGAGATGACTTATATAGGCAGTGCCTGCTTTCTACGGATAGGACTTATATAGGCAGTGCCTGTTGTCTACGGAGACGACTTATATAGGCAGTGCCTTCTACGGAGAGGACTTATATAGACAGTGCCTGATGTATACGGAGAGGACTTATATAGACAGTGCCTGATGTCTACGGAGAGGACTTATATAGACAGTGCCTGATGTCTACGGAGAGGACTTATATAGGCAGTGTCTTCTACGGAGAGGACTTATATAGGCAGTGTCTGATGTCTACGGAGAGGACTTAAATAGACAGTGCCTGATGTCTACGGAGAGGATTTATATAGACAGTGCTTGTTGTCTATGGAGATGACTTATATAGGCAGTGCCTGCTTTCTACGGAGAGGACTTATATAGGCAGTGCCTGTTGTCTACGGAGAGGACTTATATAGGCAGTGTCTTCTACAGAGAGGACTTAAATAGGCAGTGCCTGATGTCTACGGAGAGGACTTATATAGACAGTGCCTGATGTCTACGGAGATTACTTATATAGGCAGTGCCTGATGTCTACGGAGAGGACTTATATAGGCAGTGCCTGATGTCTACGGAGAGGACTTATATAGGCAGTGTCTTCTACTTAGAGGACTTATATAGGCAGTGTCTGATGTCTACGGAGAGGACTTATATAGGCAGTGCCTGATGTCTACGGAGAGGACTTATATAGGCAGTGCCTGATGTCTACGGAGAGGACTTATATAGACAGTGCCTGCTGTCTATGGAGATGACTTATATAGGCAGTGGCTGCTGTCTACGGAGAGGACTTATATAGGCAGTGCCTCCTTTCTACGGAGAGGACTTATATAGACAGTACTTGCTGTCTATGGAGATGACTTATATAGGCAGTGCCTGCTTTCTACGGAGAGGACTTATATAGGCAGTGCCTGTTGTCTACGGAGACGACTTATATAGGCAGTGCCTTCTACGGAGAGGACTTATATAGACAGTGCCTGATGTCTACGGAGAGGACTTATATAAACAGTGCCTGATGTCTACGGAGAGGACTTATATAGACAGTGCATGATGTCTACGGAGAGGACTTATATAGGCAGTGTCTTCTACGGAGAGGACTTATATAGGCAGTGTCTGATGTCTACGGAGAGGACTTAAATAGACAGTGCCTGATGTCTACGGAGAGGACTTATATAGACAGTGCTTGTTGTCTATGAAGATTACTTATATAGGCAGTGCCTGCTTTCTACGGAGAGGACTTATATAGGCAGTGTCTGTTGTCTACGGAGAGGACTTATATAGGCAGTGTCTTCTACAGAGAGGACTTAAATAGGCAGTGCCTGATGTCTACGGAGAGGACTTATATAGACAGTGCCTGATGTCTACGGAGATTACTTATATAGGCAGTGCCTGATGTCTACGGAGAGGACTTATATAGGCAGTGCCTGATGTCTACGGAGAGGACTTATATAGGCAGTGTCTTCTACGGAGAGGACTTATATAGGCAGTGTCTGATGTCTACGGAGAAGACTTATATAGGTAGTGCCTGATGTCTACGGAGAGGACTTATATAGGCAGTGCCTGATGTCTACGGAGAGGACTTATATAGGCAGTGCCTGATGTCTACGGAGAGGACTTATATAGGCAGTGTCTGATGTCTACGGAGATGACTTATATAGGCAGTACCTGATGTCTACGGAGAGGACTTATATAGACAGTACCTGATGTCTACGGAGAGGACTTATATAGGCAGTGCCTGATGTCTACGGAGAGGACTTATATAGGCAGTGCCTTCTACAGAGAGGACTTAAATAGGCAGTGGTTGATGTCTACGGAGAGGACTTATATAGACAGTGCCTGATGTCTACGGAGATTACTTATATAGGCAGTGCCTGATGTCTACGGAGATGATTATATAGGCAGTGCCTGCTGTCCAATCCTATTATGAATTACCATAATAAAATACTGTTTAAATTAAATGATCACGTGACCCCGAAAAAACATTACGATACAATACCTACATTGTAACATTGGTCTATTTATTAAAAATCATATATAAATACATACACAACTACACAGACAACATAAACATATCTTGTAAAAGGTTTTAAATCCAAATATCTAATAATATCCATTCTTTAAACAAGATGTGCTTGTGAAACACAAATGCCCCCGATAATGGCCAATTCTGAAGATGGCCAAGGTCACATGGGCAAATATCTTGTCAAAAGAAATGGTCATGTACAATATGAAAGCTCTAATATTTATCATTTAGAAGTTATGACCAATGTAAAAATAAAATTTAAAGTAGGTCAAATGTCAAGGTCAAAAGGTTCAATACCAACGGAAAGATCTTGTAACAAGGAATACTCATGTGAAATATCAAAGCTCTATCTCTTACTGTTCAAAAGTTATTACCAAGGTTAAAGTTTTCAAAAAGTAGGTCAAACTCCAAGGTCAATGTCACAGGTAAAAATTGTTGGTACCCACGGAAAGGTCTTGTCACAAGGAATACTCATGTGAAATATCAAAGCTCTATCACTTACTGTTCAAAAGTTATTATCAAGGTTAATGTTTCAGACAGAATGACAGACAGGACAAAAACAATATGCCCCCTGATCTTCGATCTCGGGGGCATAAAAACACAAGGAATACTCATGTGAAATATCAAAGCTCCATCACTTACTGTTCAAAAGTTATTATCAAGGTTAATGTTTCAGACAGAATGACAGATAGGACAAAAACAATATGCCCCCTGATCTTCGATCTCGGGGGCATAAAAACACAAGGAATACTCATGTGAAATATCAAAGCTCTATCACTTACTGTTCAAAAGTTATTATCAAGGTTAATGTTTCAGACAGAATGACAGACAGGACAAAAACAATATGCCCCCTGATCTTCGATCTCGGGGGCATAAAAAAATGCATAACAGATTTTCAGTTCCAGACTAAGCTAGAGATGGCATCATAGTTTAGGTTTCGTGGCAAATCCTGTGAGTATTGCACTAACAAAGCATAAAATGGCGCCAGTTATAGACAGTCCAAACGCCCAAGACATTGTGTAGACTATTCGTCTGCTTACAGTAATGTCGAATGTAGATGGCGGGTATTTTCCATCTGTGGCACTGGCTCCATAAATCGTAGCGCCTATCAGTATCAAAACGCCTGAAAGATAAAATAACACTTCCGATACCATTATTAGCATAGATCAGAGACATGATTAGAACGAATGTTTGGGTACTTGTTGATTTAAGAAATCTTTAATTGTTATTAACTTTAAAATTCAAATATGTCCTTAATAAGAGAAAATTAAACAACCAATACTTGTAGAATGTACATGCATTTCATTTGTAGTACTAAGTTATCCTGGTATTTGAACAATTTAGGAGTTCGTGTATATATAAGATTTACGATTACAAAATGTTCATAATCTTGTGTGATACTATTTACAGTGCAACTAGCTACATTTTATATGCCCAAAATTTATTTTCTTTCATTTTACCTTTACAAGACCTCGTGGATTTCAATCTTGAGACAGTTAAGTATGCAATAAGGCCGTTGGAAAGGTGCATAGCCATAAATATTATGTGATTTAGTCAGAGAATAAATATTCTTCTTGTAAATCAAAGAGAATACAGAGTTTCCAATGATTTCACTGCCTCAGAGCAAGCATTGCCTTCTCAACGTTCATCAAGTATACTTGCACCCTCCATTGTGATGGAAGTTAAAGAAAGATATTAAAATTAGTCAGGCAAAACATCCCTTATAATGCATGGCATGAAGGCATAATTATCTACAGGTTTCGAAACATCATTCGCCTAAGTCAGCTTTTCTGATCACCTGTTGTCCGGCAACTGTCTGCCCGTCTGTTTGTCTGTTAACTAAGAATTTCCAACTTTTTATCTCGAACCAGAGTCAATTTCAACCAAACTTGTCATAAAACACCTTAGGGTAAAGAGGGTTCACAGATGTTTAAAAGATCCATACCATCTTCGAAAGGAAGATAATCAAGAAATAGTAAAAATATGGTGACGTCGTTTAAAATCTAAACCTCGAGAACTACTTGCATGGCCAGAAAATATCAAACGTTTGTGAAAGCATCCTTGATGAATGAAGATTGAAAATCATTCAAATCTTGGTCCCTGGGGTAGGGTGGGGTCACAATGGGGAATCAACGTTTTACATGTGGATATGTAGGAAAAATATTCTTCTAAAACCAGATTGGTCATGATTAATACGCATGCATCTTCAGCAGGGTTGGGCGGTTAAAACCGCCCCCGGTTTTAACCAGTGGTTTTAACCGTCCCGATCGATACTCCCCAAGTGGTCAATACTGGTCAATTGTGATTTAAATTGTCCATTTTTCTATTTTTTGTACATTTCTTGTAAAGATAAAAATAAATTAGGTCTTTTCATTATATGGATCAATTGTTGATTACTATTTTTCATTAGATAATCAAATCTAATTTCATACGTTTAATATATTTGGTTTGCTGAAACTGACCAAAATATCTTCAGTACCTATCAGAGGGTCACAGTTCTATAGCATAGCTTGACGATTGGCGACAGACCTCTTAATACATGTACCTGGGCAGATTAAGAATAAAAGGTAGCTGGACATTACCTGAGCACAGGAAGCAGAGTTGACAGGTGTTAATAAGCAAAGGCTGGGACCAGTGTGCCTGTTATTGTTATGAAAACATCACCAACCAACCCCCTCAAATGTTTATTCAACAGTTAAAATGAAGATTGATGAAACAATACTTATAGGTAGTTCTTGTTAAACTAAGGAATTTGAACAAAAACTTTTACATCTTCCCAAATTCAACAGTCATTTGTACATTATTTATTTAATATTATGACTTATAAGTATATTATAAACTGATAGTGCATGTTATGAATTACAGTACTGTATTTACCATAATGGTCACTTAAACACTTAAAATAAATAACACAGACTACAATGACCAAATAATTTTCAATCGACCAGTATTAAACAATATTGACCGGTTTTAACCAGTATTGACCACCGGCCCGGTCAATACTCATATTGACCACTTTTTTGCCAACCCTGATTCAGGTAGTTTAAACCGTGGTCCCAGGGCGTAGAGTGGGGTCACAGTAGGAGAACACAGTTTTACATGGGAATAGACAGGACAAATTTTTTTTAATGAATTTTATTCAGTGTCATAATTAAGAGCAACAGTGTCACGATTAGTCATATAAAAAATGTTCAAACCATGGTCCCCCGGGGTAGGGTTGGGCTACATTGTACAATAGTCCCCCGGGGTAGGGTGGGGCTACATTGTACAAACCATGGTCCCCCGGGGTAGGGTGGGGCTACATTGTACAATAGTCCCCCGGGGTAGGGTGGGGCTACATTGTACAATAAACCACGGTCCCCCGGGGTAGGGTGGGGCTACATTGTACAATAGGGAATAAAAGTTTAACATGAGGATGTATCAAACAAATCTTTTTCTTAAGATCAACAGGGACGTAATTATTGATATACAATATAATTATTGCCTCTGGTAGTGTAGATGTTAATACACGTATCAACACTTCGCGCAAGTTACGTCTCTTGTCCGCCATCTCCCGGATAAAAATCGTATTTCCCTACGTTGGCCTTTGTAATTTCCCTATCTGTAGCTTTGACATCTGTTATTTTTCCATCAATTGCAGTCAACTACAATATTGACCCAGATTGGGGCACCCCATTAACTTGTATTGGCTAAAATTCAAAGTAATAACATCTTACATTTGGTAAGATAAAGAAGGAAAACTTGGTTTTTCACCGATTGACCTTTGGCTGACCCCGCAAAGGGACATAACTCGCGGTGAAGTGTTGATACTGTATTGTTTTAAAATCATAACCGGGGTGGGTGGGTTACAGTACGATGTGACCACTGTCCACAGATGGGGAACAAATTTTTATATAAGCATTTATAATCAGAAAAAATATATAAATATACAAATCTTTGCGAGACTAACAGGGTCATGGTTATTCAAATATTCTCCTACAGTGCAGATTTCAGTTTATTCAGATCATGGCCCCGGGGTGTAAGGTGGGGCCACAGTAAGGGTGAACATTCCACATGACAATATATGAGGAAAATGTTGATAAAAATCTTCTCAACATCAGCAGGGCCATAATTTGTCTCATTAATATGCAAGCATGCAGAATAAATTTTCTTCAAAGTATAGCCTAGGAAAAGACTTCAGTAAGAGGAAAATGTTTTACATGAGAATATATGTAATAGTCTTTGAAATCTTTCTTAACAAAAACCACAGATTAAAAATATTGATATGTACCTGCAGATGCATATTTTACTGGGGTTGACTAAAGTTTTACACGAGAATAAATACAGGACATTTGAAAGAGAAAAAATATACTTAATTTCAAGAGAAGCGGGACCATAATAAATCATAATATGCAAGCATTTTATGGACCCTGGGATTTGGGAGGGAATATTAAAATCTTTAAAAATCATTTTAAAACAAATCTTCTGTAGAACAGAAAGGCCATGTTAGTCATATTGGTATGGAGGCATCCCCATGTAGTGTGGATGTTAAGTCCTGTAAAGTTACAACCCCCACGGGACTAGGTTAGGGTCTATAAAACAATCGGTCACTCTAGTTGTTCCAAAACGTCGAACCGTTACCTACGGGGGGTCGGTGTTTCAGAACAATAGCTCCAAAACTGTGAAATACCCCTCCAGAAGATGTAAGGGACTGTAGAACACTGTGTGCGTTCAAGAAGTCACTGAAAACACATTGTCCATCAAGTTTTCCAGGACTGGTTTCTATCATTTCAGTCATTCGTGTTTGCTGTTTCAGTGCATCAAGATTATCTTGTCTGTTTTGACTGTGTCTTTTAGTTTTTGAGTACCATTTTGTGATGTTTTATAATTTTTTTTTATGTTTTATTTTATTATAACCGAGACATTATATGCTGTGTGTGTGTATTTCATTATCATTATTTTAATACGCCCTGAAACTGATGTTTATTCTTATCTAGCATATTTATGGTATCTTGTGTTTTCATGTTTTATGTGTACAATCAGGATAGGTACAGCTACGGACTGTTTACATGTGATAACGCCTTTTATATCATTGCTTTTTAACGTTTTATTTATTTTCTATGTTTTTGGTGTATAACATTCTACAGTAAGGTATATACATGTATATGCATTGTAAAGCATTTTTAAGCGTACATAGTATATGAAAAGGGTGCTATATAAATATGGCATTATTATTATAATATGGGGTTAAAATTTATCATGGGATTAAAGAAGGTAAAGATTTTTAAGATTCTTCTAGTTGTAGAACAGCAGAGCCAAGGTGACTCAGATGAGCAGTGTAGCCCATTAGCCACTTGTGCTCAAATTGAAATGTGTGTTTGTGATTTTAGCATATGGCGATACATGTCAGGACATCAGTGGTATCCATTTCTCTATTCCGCATGAGAACTCCTAGTACTCAGAAGATGTTTGTTTTCAGTAGGGGAGTTCTAACCTGCAGTAATACTGGTTCCGATGACTGACAGTTTGAGAATCCGACTCCAGGTGTCCAATCTCAGAAATGTATACATCCCCAACATCACTAGGGCCCCGCTGCCGGCCAGCATGCCCAGGATCGCCATGGCCCGGGTAGCGCCCATCCAGGCTGCAATGGAATTAATTTACCCGTAAAGTGATATACATGTAGATAAAGCAAATAATTTTCGGTTTTGATTGATTGATTGAATATTGTTTAACGTCCCGCTCGAGAATATTTCACTCATATGGAGACTTCACCACTGTCGGTGAAGGGCTGCAAAATTTAGGCCTATGCTCGGCGCTAATGACCGTTGAGCAGGGAGGGATCTTTATCGTGCCACACCAGCTGTGACACGGGACTTCGGTTTTTGCTGCCTCATCCGAAGGACCGCCCCATTTAGTCGCCTCTTACGACAAGCAAGGGGGTACTGAGGACCTATTCTAACCCGGATCCCCAAGGGACATTTTCAGTTTTGTATTTTAGAAAAAATAATTGGTACAATCGTCGGCGCCGGGGTTCACTGATAAACTACACAATGCGTTACATAATGTAATAACGACTGAAAACTGGCAAGTTCTTTGTCACCTGTCACTTATATCACAACAGACTAACTAGTTCATATCTATTTCACGAATAATACACATTTCAAAGGGAAAGTGAAATGAATGATTTCAAACCATTGCGCTGAAACAGCTAGATATTGATCGATCTATTTCTTGTACATAAACGTTAGTATTATATCACAATCTCACCTTCGTCAGATATTCCAGGTGATATACACGTTGTGGCCCCTCTCCACGAGATACATTCCACCCACAGTCCGGCATTTCCGATATGAAGACGCGCAGTCCCTCCATATAAGTCAGCGTATGTCTGATGCCAGTACGGCGAGGCCAGCGCCACTATATGAAGAATCCCGCCTAAAACCAGCACCACGATTGCCACTAAACCGATGATAGAAATTTTTCGGTCTATCGCCATTTTGTATTTAATTCAAAATGCACTATAAACAACCATGTATGTGGACACACCTGTATGCCCTTAGTCATAAGCTCTGTAATATACACGCTGAAAAACACACGTGTTGACAGTAGCAAATTTCCGATCGTCTTTAAACCAGGTAAGCGGCCAATATCGATCTATTTCCGGTCAATTTTCAATGGACACACGCTGGGATCTAATTTCACCTTTTGATACAACCTTTCCCCGCATTATTTATAAACATGTCCTCAAAACAAATGGTCCGAAACGCGACACGATACTGGGTAGTCTCTCAGGACTGCATATACATGTATGTAGAGACACCTTAGCTCCTAGCTATTAAATTACCACACTATCTCCGTATGAATCACTTCAAATACTACATGCAATGATGCCTTCGGGTTATGTGAAGGACAAAGAATTAAATGTAACGCCGTTTACTCTCGTCCCGTCACACATACATGTATAAGAGTTATTTTTCTTTGTACGAATATCTTTTAACAGGTATTTTAAATAGCGGCCTTGTTATCGTTGACACAGTATGTAATGTATGCTCTAGAATTGGTTCCAAATGTTGCTCAAACTAAGAAATAAAGATAGTATCCACTACTAAAGTCAAGTTGGTGAAATCGAAATTTCGTTATGACATTGATTGAGTTATTATATCTGTGTATACAAATCGAGTATCCATTTTTAATTAGTTTACTATTTCAAAGCTTCAAAATATGAATAGCATTATATCACAGACTTAGTGCATTTGATAACACTGATTCTGCAATGAATGTTTGGAAGTATGTATCTAGAATTTCAACAATTTGAAATTAACCCAAGCATGAAATGCTATTTTAAACACTTTAAAATTACTTTCGATTTAAAAGACATGAGCCACACCGGAAGTAATTCATTTAATATGGAATGCATTAATTTATCAATACCAAATAGTGATAACGAAACTATAAATAGTAGTGACTTCCTTGGTTTTATAGAACCGGCCAGAGAAAATAACATCAGGAAAAAGCAACTGGTTTTCGTGTGTTCGTTTAAATTGGGGTCACCTTATTCTATACAGGAGATCATTCGAGTGGATGAAAATTCCGCATGCATTCTCGTAAACTCGGACTCGTTAGACTCGTTACCAAAATGTGTTAGGGTAGAAAAGAGCCCGGATAATAAATTTGTTAAAGTTGGTCATGACACGGTACTGCCAGTATCTGACATAGACGGGGTCATTCTCAGGGGCGACCAATCTCTCATCTTTAGTGATTGGAACACTTCAGCTATCAAATTAATGGCCGGTGAAGCCGTGACAACACTTGTTTCAACAGAGCCCCTCCATCCCTACGGTCTGTGTGCAGCCATAAACGAAGGATTTTTCGTGTGCTTGAATGAACACGATCCTACTGACGAAGTCAACAAGAAAACTTTCAAGAGCAGACGAAGCGTGACCAGATACTCAGATGACGGACAACTGATCATGTCATATGATCCTTTGGGGCCGGGAGGAGAACACTTATTTCAATGTCCAATTGGTGTCGTCCAAGGCAAGGATGGAGATATCTTGGTTATTGACCGAGAAAACAAAGACAAAGGCCGTGTGTACGATTTTTCTTTTGCGTTCGAGTTTCGATTCAAATACGATGGAATCGATAAATTTGATACTTTTGACCCCTTGAAGACATGTTTCGACTCAGAAGGAAGCGTTCTTATTACGGATTTTGTTAACAACTGTATCCATATGTTGGACTCTCAGGGACTGTTCCTGCAGCTGTTTTTGGCCGATGATGATTCGATCTCACACCCTTGGAGCCTGGTAGCATTTGGTCACAAATTATGGTTAAGTCATGATACAAACAAAGTTACGGTGTATGAATATGCAACAAGCTAAAATCTGCTTTTTAGCCTTGCTTCCGTACAGAAGTGTAGCTAGTAATAGTCTTTCATAATCATATTTATGACAGGGAAATACACTTGCATGCAAAACGGCTAGTGAATTGAAATGCCCCTTGATTAGAGATGACGGTCTATCTATTTTCATCAAATCAAAATTAGCGCTTTTTCAAACTTACAGACGGTATCTCCCTAGCTTTTGAAGGCAACCGCACAAGACGTTTTATCTATTGGGATAGTAAAGGTCAGTGTGTTCGAGAAAGAATTCAAAGGAGTCCAAATGACTCATACAAGTTATTTTATGTAAAAAAAAAAATGCAATCTATCTGCATTTATTTCCAAATTTAACAGAATTACATGTATAATCTTCAAGTAATGTCCCCTGAATTTTTGCTTCCCGGACAAAAACCATTCTGCTACGAAATTGCCTACTTGTGTAACTTTTTACAAACATGTAGACATTTCAAAGTTGATATATATCATTCATATATCTTTTTAAAATTTATATTAAAAGTAATAAGATGATTTGGGGTGAGAGAAAAAATCACCAAAATGAGATTTACTATCTTCCATTATTGGTCTAAATATATTGTACATGAATGTAACTTATTGGAATGTAACTTGGAATTGATTTGCACTATGTAGACACGCATATATATATATATATATATATATATATATATATATATATATATATATAATGGCGGATTTAAGGACCCCCCCCCCTCTATTTTTCAAATTTAGGTAAATTTAGAAGAAGAAAAAATAATAAAAGAAGCAAACATTTTCCCCACTCTCAGAGAAATAATTGACAAGATCTTTTGAAAAACGTATATTTTATTACCAAAAAAACCCCACCTTACAATATGTGTCATTTGATTAATTTCACCTCAAATAGTAAAACTGACTACATAGGAAACATATTCCAACTCCGTTCATCAACTATCCCAGCAGTGATGACGCGAAAATAACTGGAAAATGAAGCAAATTAAGAACATTTACAGTAATTGATCTTGTTAACTTGGAAATGGACATGGGATGTCACCAGTTGTTCAGTAAATAAATTTAAACGATCGTGGTCTGGAAATAACAAATATGCAAACGTAATTTTTGTTACAAATATCATAACACTCATTTTTCGCTAGTGGTGAACACTTCAGGAAGGGCTGCCTAGTTTTGGGGAGTATAATTAAGGTAATGCATGCATTATACATGGATGCATTGGAACACGTGATATTTCACAGAAATGGCGAAACCGTTTATGCAAGAATTAGGGTCCGATGTACAAGTGCAGCATTTATGTACCTATCATCCTCACGTACCACTGCAGAAACCGCAATTTTACATCATGTACTTATATTTACATATGAAAATGTTCGCTGAGTTGTCTCTATGTAAAACGAACAACTTTAACGTAATTCCGAAACTGTTTAATACCATTCAGGAAGTTCAAACGATTCGTGTAACCATCTATAAAGATATCCCACATAGTGAATATAATCAACAAATACAGATAGATTAATATTACTATATAAATATTGTGTTCCCTAAATTGATGTACTTTATGCCATTTTAATATTATTTTATATTAATGAAATAATTTTGAAATTAAAGAACTGAGTACGCTAATTACATAATTTTCTTTGTATTTGATAAAGTAGTGTTTTAGTTCTTAATTCCAAATTTAAACAGATAAAATTTTCTTTTATTTTATAGATTTTTTCCGTTTAGGATTGGAAATACTCTAACCCATTTAAAGTGACTCAGTACACTAAAATTTTGTTTAACGGCTCATTTAAGCACCTCTTCTGAATCATGATTTCACCATTTTTACAAAAATTTTCAAACAAAAGCATGTGAAGAGTAACGCCTATCTGTGTGTAAATTACTTTTTTGATCACTTTAAGAATGTTTTGTCTGCCGATAATGAAACCGATATAATTTTTGACAAGCACTCTGTCAGGGATGATTGTATTTTTGAAGAATTAGATGATATTATAAGTGAGAAAGAAAGTTTTGATGCTCTAAATAGAGCAAAGATGAATAGATCACCTGGTGTTGACAATGTTTTAAATGAATGTTTTTGTAAATTTAAATACAGGTTGAATTTTTTTTTTTTTTAGAAAGATACCCTCACTGGATATTATAACGTTCTGCTATAGTAACAACCAGTGAGGGCATTTTTCTAAAAGGGCTTATTTTGAATTATTTTGGACTTTAGGGGTATGCACGACGTTGTTGGCATGTATTAGAATATTTTAGAAATATTTTCAAGAAAAAAATAATTAAATCAACTCACGTAGCTTATTCGGAGGGGGAGGGGGGGGGGGTCCTGAACCCAAGCACCTGTGAATTCAAAGATGTTTTGTACCGATGTTGCATACTCTGTTGATTTTATTTTAGGTGGAGGAAGTTTTCCTAAATGTTGATCTGAGGGAATTATAATACCCATTTTTAAGAAAGGAGATGCAAATATTACTGATACTTATCGTGGTATAACACTTGTAAGTTGTATCTCAAAAATTTTCACGTCAATATTGAATGATAGGTTATTGAAATGGTCACAAAAATATAATGTAATATATAATGCACAATTCGGTTTTAAACCAGGTTATGACACGACAGATGCTGTTTTCGCTTTACATGGCATGCTTTAAAAACATTAAGTAATAAGAAGTTATAGTGTTGTTTTGTGAACTATCGGAAGGCTTTTGATAGTGTTAACAGACAAAAACTATTTCTTAAATTATTTCGCAATGGAATTGTAGGTCAAATGTATTCAGTGATCAAATCTATTTATACTAGTACAAAAACATGTGTAAAGTTTAATGGTAGTATTTCAAATTTCTTTGATGTGCAAAATGGTATTATGCAGGGTGAGGGATTATCTCCATTTTTATTTTCTATGTACATAAACGATTTTGAAAACTATTTGATTGAAAACACATTAAAAACGTTGAATTGATAGAATTGTCATTATTTATGTTCCTCTATGCTGATGATACTGTATTATTTGCTGAAAGCAGAAACGCATTACAGAACATGTTGGATAAATTATATGAATATAGCAACGAATGGAACATACATGTTAATGTAGAGAAAACAAAAATTGTAGTGTTTAGAAACAATTTTAAATTAAGCACACAGGATCGATGGTCTTATAATGGCATTCAAATTCATGTAGTGGATAGTTTTAGTTATTTGGGAGATCTTTTTTTATAATGAAACATTTACTAGAACTCAAAACATTTTAGCATCACAGGGAAGGAAAACCATGTTTCATGGGATGAAAATATGTAATGAAAACAAACTGAATATCAAAACTGAATTACATGTATTTGATATGTATGTAAGTAGCGTTTTGAATTACTGCTGTGAAGTCTGGCGATTTTGTACTGCCAAAGATATAGAAAAAGTACATTTAGAATTTTGTAAGAGCATATAATAAAAAGTACACCAAAGTTTATTGTATTATCAGAATTGGGAAGATTACTTTTAAGTATTGTCAAAAAACAACGAATCTTGAAATATGGGTTAAACTTTTAGACACAGACAATTGCATTTTTAAATAATTGTATAATCATATGTTATAAGATATTGACTTACATCACAATTGGTTAACTGATGTCAGGAACTTACTACAGAAATGTGATTTAAACGAAATTGAAGACGAATACCATTTTGTTCTGTCATGTCCTTATTATTCCGATTTACGAAAACCATTCATCAAACGATATTATTTTACTCAACCATCCATGTTCAAACTTGTGCAACTTTTTTCAATAAAAAAACCAGAAAAGCACTATGTAATTTAGAAAAGTTTTTGATAAAGGCACTGAGCCTAAAAACTTATAAGATATTATATGTTTGTCCATCCTCCATATTTGGTCACATGATTCTTTTCACATGGTTATACTCACTATAGTATATATCGTTACTTGATTATTATATAACCGTACCATACCGATGAGATGTTCCTCAAGGTTTCAATAAACTCAACTAAACCATCAAAATGGTAGTACAAGTTGTCAATTATTTTATGATTTTTTTGGGTGATATTTTCCGGAATGATAAAAAAGGTGTTTTGTTTGGAAATAATAGATTCTATAGTCCAAACCTCGCTGTGATTTGATGCATGGTATGAATATCTAATCAAACATGTCCAAAAGACTCAGATAGAAGTTCTAATGTTTAATGTACTTTTGCAAGGTGAAGATAACGAACAGTGATCAATCTCATAACTCCTACAAGCAATACAAAATAGATAGTTGGGCAAACACGGACCCCTCGACACACCAGAGGTGGGATCAGGTGCCTAGGAGGAGTAAGCATCCCCTGTTGACCGGTCACACCCGCCGTGAGCCCCATATCCTGATCAGGTAAACGGAGTTATCCGCAGTCAAAATCAGTGTGCCATGAACGGCTTAACAATCGGTATGAAACACGTCAGACAGCATTTGACCCAATGCGAGGTCGTATTGACGAACTAGATCGTTATAACGACCATAGAATTTGCGAAATGCTGACTTGAAAGTTGAAAACCTTATTTGTTAATATTTGTTAAATCTACGGATAAAATCCTCAAAATACATATCAATTAGAAAAAGATATATTGGATAAATATATTTTAAAAAGAAATTGAAATGAAATGACCAAAGTACAGATATATCGTTTAGTAGATTTTAGATTTGAATGGAGAGAGAGAGAGAGAGAGAGAGAGAGAGAGAGAGAGAGAGAGAGAGAGCCGATCCGGGCCATAATTGATAGAATTTACTAAAATAATCATATTGTTTATATTTGTATCAACGTTTTATCAAGGTATTAGTGTCTTTTATACATTCATTGAATTTGTAAACCATTTTACATCAAGGGAATGTAGTTTTCTGATTACTATATATTCTATGGCAACTTGAGTATACTTTCGATGGAGCTTAGCTTGAAAAATCATAATATTCCTGAATTTTGACCATTTCATTTCAATTTCGTCTTAGATTTCTCCGATATATCATTTTTCTAATTGACATGTTTTTTTAAAAAGATTTTATCTGTAGATTAATATTAACAATTAACTTTTAAAATTTTTTTTTATGAATATTTGTTTTTATCTAAGAAATTAGAACGTCTCTCTGAGTCTATTAGATATTCATAGCATGCATTAAATCACAGCGGGACTATTGAATTTTTTATTTGCAAACAGGACGCCTTTTTTAACTTTCCGGAAAAAATCACAAAAAATTCATATTAGATAATTGAGACATTGTATCACTCTTTCAATGGTGAGTTTTCCTTTCACTTTACTGAACATCACTCAGATATCCCATGATGAGCGTCCACGGATTTCAACAGTATTGTGACAAGTCAATCAGCACACAGGTCTTTCAAACGTCTGGATAACCCCGATACTGTATTGTATGTATAGTAAAGAAAGACTTGTGACTCTTATATCAGGGTACTCTGTATAGACGATTGGAATTAAATATTCACTGACTTTGTTTTTAAATTGGCATTACTTTGATAATAGACAATGAATACATACATGTTTGATGCAAACAAGTCCAATTTGGGTCTTTAGTACCATTTGTCTGCGTAATCATGACCAAATATGGTGCGTCATCAAGGTCAAACGGTGCATTGGATGTTCCGTTTAACGTAACGAATGAGTCAACCAAATGATATTTTAGTACTTACATCTCATTTATATTTTAAAAAGATACATAAAAATATCGATACAAACAATAACATGCCTTTCTTCGTTGTTTCATCTGATGATGAAGGTAGCAACCATTGCAATCTGAGTTGTAGTTTTGATACTCGGGGATCTCCCTATTATAGGGGTTGTAAATAAGTTGTCAACTTCGTCAATCGTCATTAATAAATGACAATTTTCAACCAACAATATGTATTCTATTGTTAATTGCCAAGAAAAATTACAAAGCTGCGGGACATGAGAAAACCGGTTTCTTCGTATAGTATTTTATATTCTTATAAAAATGGAGAGCATAAAGACATTTTATTCTGCGTTCTTTACCTTTCAACTTACATATAACTCATCTATAGACTGCCAACAAATTTCGTCCAAAAATTCCAAGCATTTTCCGAGATATTTGATAATTTTTTTTGTAAAAAAAACAAATCTTTATTTTGTTTCCCTTATATGCACCCCAGCAGTAATCATGATTACTCTTCACAAGTTTTTCTGATCTTTTTTTTTCTTCTTGCATATACATACAGTCATTTTTGTCTTCTTCTTCTTTTTTTTTCAAAAATGCATAAATACATTGTATATTTTTGTACTAGTGATACTCTGGGACATTTTATTTTATGTGTGTCGATACTGCATAATGTACTACATACAATCTAGAAAGCCATGCGATAATGATGCAAGGTCTTCCAGTGGTTTTACTTCATTTATATAATTATATAATATGTCATCATTTCATGATAAATGACATTTGTTTGGGAATTTGGTGTTGTGTTCTACTTGTCGGTGCAGTAAGAAAAGTGTTGAGTTCACAGGATGAAGGTTTAACATAAAAGAGAATTACACAGACGATGACAGAGACGATTAAACTGTAGTAAAAAAAAATGTAACAAAAACTGAACATAGACACAGGCTCATGCAACACGAATGTTAACCAGGGATTTTTATTCTGTTTTCAATAACAGAAAAGAGTTTGCATAATTTGCTAAGCAAAATACTACCATTTGTATAACCAGATTTTCAAAGTACAATTAACGTACCATATATCTAAACTACGCGTTAAATAAAATCAAAAAATATTATTATTTCCAGAAAATGTCTCCTACAGCAATGTCAGAAACGCAAAATTTCGCGTTTGCAAACGGAATCTGCAATAATTTTATATCATACCCAACTCCATCTGCGCTGTTTGAAGTATGGGAAATCGATTTATACGGACCATTGCTACTTTTTGCCCAGGGCAGTTCTTACATATTTATAGCAGTGGACATGTTCAACAAATATTTTGTTGCATTCCCTTTCAGGAGCAAAGATATTATGACAGCTGTCCATGCCTTCTTCAGGTTGATCACGACATTCAGTGTATGTACTACTGTAATCAGTGACCAAGGCAGTGAATTTATAGCCTCTGTTACCTCCGAACTCTGGCTACACATTGCCCAACAATTTACTCTGGCATCCATACATCACTGTCGAGGAGCTTGTGGACGTATCTATGCGACTCTTGCTGAGCGACTTACATCTTACTTATCATTAGACAAGAGTAATTGGGAGGATTGTTTACTTTCTATTGTGTTTTCAATTAATTGTTCAGTAAATTCAAGCCTTGGCTATTCACCATTTGAGATTGCGTTTGTTAGCAGGCCAAAGTTTTCGCTTGTCAATTATTACACGGAGCCTGCAGTACTGTCAAGGGAGCTAACTACATTTATCAGTAACAAACTTCGTAAAATAAACATTATTCGCACAGAAATATTGGACAATATGCAAAAATCAAAGGACATTATGCTGCACAATGCGAATAAAGGTCTAAGACCATTGTCATTGCAAAAACATGATTATGTATTTCTACAAAAAGAAAATGCATACAAACTTCACGATCACTTTTCGGGTCCTTTCGTGGTACATGTACATGTTTATAACATTACAAGTGCCCATACAGTCCTACTGAAATACCCAATAACAAACAAAGTGTTTGACAGCGTTGTTCACATCAACCGCGTGACGAAAGCCTTTGTACGGGAACCTACCCCATCATACTTTTTCAGTGTTGTTTCTTCGCGACAGATACATGTAACAATGAAGGACTAAAGTTGTCAAACAGAGACAGCTATAGATCAACCTCCATTCCAAGAGAGCTCCAAACGCCCAAAGAGAGTGATCCAACGTCCACTCCGCTATCGTGATGAAAATCACGTTGATCCTAGAACACTTGTTATCTGTACGGCATCCTCTGACACTGAGAGATTCCATAAAATCAAGAAAGTCATAGGTCAGCAACACACTCCTAAGGGGATGCAATATTTAATTCAGGTAGCTGGCGAACCTGCAGATAATGCGTTTTGGGTTGGACTGTCATCTCTAAATTCAAAAACGAGAGAGGCTGTCCGAGTCAAACACCCTCCTTTTATCGAATGACAGATCCCCCCCCCCTTCATATCAGACAAGTTTACCCTGGTGTATAAATTTTGACTGTATATATGTAGTATATACATTTAGTAGTACTTGTTTATTCCTTTACACATTAAAAATTGATACTTTATTGATTTTGTATATTGAAGGATTTGTTTCGCGACAATAAAGACTCTCATAACTTTTAGTTGACGATAGGGGGTGTCGTGTGCGCCATATATATGGTTAATTACTATCCGATGGAGCATTGGTTTAAAATTGCACTTGAATGGTTAATTGATATTAGATAGCAGTTTTTAACTGTGATATACTGTTGTGTATCAACAATGTCCATGTACATGTAGATCCATATTATGTTGCATCATGACTGTATCGTTCTGTATCATGTAAAACTTATACGGTACCAACTTTGATGCACCAGATGCGTATTTCGACAAATAATGTCTCTTCAGTGATGCTCAACCGAAATGTTTGAAATCCGAAATAACAATGAAGTTTTAGAGCTATTATAGCCAAAAACAGCGTGCCAAAAAAGTGGAGTAAAATTCGTCTAAGGATAAGAGCTGTGCATGAGGGAGATAATCCTTAATTTTGAAATGAATTTCTAAATTTTATAACAGCATTCATGCAATATGATGGAAACTGATTTGTTAGATCAGATGTGGTTTTTATGCTTTGTTACAATTACATTCAATATTTCAAAATGTATTAGTTTCTTTTTAGGAACAATTATGATGCAGAAATTGGTTTTCAGTTTTTAACTGGGTAGTTTTGTAACGAGGATAGCATTTTGTTCTATCGCACATATATGTATATGAATTTGTTTTGTTTCTTTCTTTTATATCAATATTTTTATTTATAAACCCATGCTAAAATTGTTATGCATTTTTTTCTCTCTATGGGATGATGTCATATACTTGTGTTTGATAAAGGATTTATAAATGATAGATCATTAATTGTGATTTTATAATTGTGAATTTTCTTTACTTTTTGCATTAAGTATTTACAAATCCATAATTGAAAATTAATTGTTTTACTTCATGTTTGATCTCGATGGAGCGCATTTTCACCCGTGTTCGCAATTCTCAATTTTGACACCTCTTTCCTGTTTCACTATACATAGTGATAATTGGTTTTTACAATCTATCAAATTTAAGATAAGACCTTAGGATTGTATTTTCTTTGATTTGGTTATCTCTTACTCATTTTAATGTTGTGAATTAATGCCATTGAGCTTTCCCCCGAATTTGCAACTTTCTTTAGTTTATTTCATTGGTCCATTTAAAATGCAAGTAGGCGAATCTGTCAAAGTTGAGACATGTGTGAGTTTGCATGAGAGTATTCTACCTAAATTCTTTGTGAAATTAAGTCTTACTTTTCCTTTGTGAACCTTTCTAGTTTGATCTTTGTTAAATTGAAATATACCAGAACCTGACATTGTGAAATTCATATTTGTACAATTTGTTGATATTCGGACTAGAATAAATGGAACTTATAAATAATAGTTGTTTCTACATAGAGTTACACACGAGCATATTATAACAAACTTTGAGAACTATTTCAAACATATGAGGCATGTTTGAGATATCTTTTGAGAATTTCACCAATCTATTATAAATTAATTTGGGAATAACATGGCAGAGAACAACTTGAAGATTAAAAATCCACATGAGACTATTTTAAGCACATTTGAAATATTGTATAAATGTGATATTCCTTTTTCCAATCTATACATACCAGCACACAGTAAAATCCTATTTACCTGTATCAGGTAATCAGATCATGATATTAAAAAAGTTCATTGTCTTGACCTGTAGTAAGAAAAATAATATTTATGACTCTTCTGAGTTTGATATTTAATTTTTTAATGACACAGTATGCTAGAATCATATGGCTATTCAAAGCACTGAGATATATTCCTATAAGCTCAAGAGATAATGAGTTTCATGTTCCCTTTTATTCTGTCACGAGAAAACAAATTGCTCATTTACAAGGCATGATCTTAATTAAATTTTGGAAACTGCATTTCTAAACTATATGTACATGTTTCTTATTTTTGATTTAATATAAACTACCCATGAACTCGTTTATCGTGTTTTACCATCACTGAATTATTACTACAACCTGAATCCGTCTACGAGTACTATCAGTACTTTGATCATTAATCTGATAACACGGTATATAATTATTTCATACCTAATCGGGAAACAGTGTACACCTATTTACAGGCTATGAGGACAATAACAAGTTTATTGTCCCCCAAGACAGCAACTATTTCCCGAGACGCAGCCGTGAATGCTATTGTCCGAATAGTCAGTAAATAGGTGTTTTATTATACTGAAGTAGACTTTACTTGTGTCAGACATACCAAAGTGAAGTAAACTAACATTCGGCATTAGCCTAGATGGAATCGACCGAGGAGATCCGAGTGGTAAACTAATTAGAGTTATAAGACTTTAACGTCACAGAAAAGAAAATGCGAGAAAACATAGCATCCGGTAAATAGTTTTGATACTATTTCCCTAGGGTGAGATAGTTCAGAAACTATTTCACGGCTAGCGTTATCCAGAAAAAATAGCAAATTTATTCACCTAACATTTATATAGCAAAAACATTCGGAGGTATAATAATCAAAACTATTGTCCCGAGGAAGTGGTAAAGATCCGGAAAACAGTTGTCAGAGGCCGTAGGCCGAGAATAGTTTCACGGTCTTCGCCACTATCGAGGGGCAATGACTTTGACTGTTTCCCTAGTAGGGTAGGCATGGAATAATTGTTTTATTATCTAATCTGCTAACCCCTGCTCATTTGTGTACTTTGCTATACTGAAAAAAGTAGGAAAACAGATAAAAATACGTAATATCAAATTAAATAGTAGACTAGGTAATAACAAAGATTTTAATATGTGTTTTATTTTATAATTATAGCAAAATACAAGATTTAGCACTCTTTGGATTTGACAGATATAGTTGATGTATAGTCATTTCCCAACATGTGAGGATTATTGTGAGGTTAAAACAACACAGTTCTTGGTTTTCTTGCCGAGAGAACGCCTATGAAATCTTAAATGAATAATTACGTAACGTACGTAACATTGTAACAACTTCTTAAAATTGGAATACCAAAACATGAGTGACAATAGATCAAAAATCACCTTAGGTTGTTTTACGTATCGTTTCGTGTGATTTACACCGTCCACCCATCTGTCTGTCTGATGTCACCCATCTTGTAGTCTGTCTGATGTTAAGAACATATAACGTGTAATCATCAAAGCTCGACCGAACTTTGATATCATTTAATTACAGGTAGACGCCGCGCTATATCATTGTTAACTTAGGGGTCTCCTACTCCACACCCCCTCCTCATTAGTAAGAAATACCCGGTACAGGTGTCTCTCCCACTTACCGCCTTTGTAAACATGAGTATTCCCACTGAGCTGATGAGTGCTCCAGTGTCGTTGTGTGTGTGTATATATATATATATATATATATATATATATATATATATATATATATATATATATATATATATAGGAAATATACTTTTTACAAAAATATACAGCAGTGTAGTGGAAATAATCTGAAACGAAAGGTATAGTAACATATAAGTCAACATATTTTTGTGTTTATATATAATTTATCATTGTGTATAAATTATATTGCATACATAAATGGTAATGTTTGGTCATTTTGTCCAAATTTTATTTTACAGATTATTATCTTAGGATAATGAATTCCTTAAAAAAATCTTCATTAAAAGTGTTGGTATATGTATTTCAAAATTACTTTAGAAGCTACATGTACAAGTTTTACAATAAGTACATGTACGGCCCCGAAAACAGAAAATAGAATTTCTCAAAAATATTATACATTGTCATATTTTTCTAAAACAGAATTAGTTTGAAAATATTTACAACCTTGGACATATTATGAATTACATACAGTTTGCAACAACAACAACAAAATTATTATTCTTCTTCACATTTTACATTTTCAAGTCCTTGACTTGATCCAGCGTTGGACCGATTCTTGACGCTCGATGGGAACAAACTATTCTATTGCCACATATTAAACTCAATGATTTTAATATGTAGACGTTTTGTTTGTTATCAGGTTTTGGAGGTTAGTCATGTAGTTTTAGTTTCCTTTTCTACTTAGTTTTCTTTTCTCTGTAAATATTCTACCGTCCTGAAGAAGGGACAGGTCGTCCCAAATTTTTTAGTGCTTTATATATATATAATTAAATTTAAAAAAAGCAGGAAAATTTGCAGTTCCAATATATATATATCATTATTATTTTTTAAATCAGTGTCCGATATAAGATATTTTAAAAAAGAAATAAAATAAACAGTACACGAGGTTAAAATTCTAACACAAGTGCTTTCATTTCATAATCCTCAGGCGTTACATTTCAAAATTGAAATGGCCTCACGTCATAAAGGCTTCGTATAAGAGTAGTCCCCGTTTCACTTTAATTTGGCCCAACACCGTCCTTAAAGTGGTCTGAACACACACGGGTATAGCTGGTTGGTTTCCAGTTTTTCCTACTTATTAAGCATATTCACGCTCGTCTTGTGCTTGTGCATGTATCTTTCGGAAGTTTATGTACATCGCTTGCTTTCCAAATTTTCCAGTTCTGTCACTGAAATTGTGACAATATTTACCCATGTTTTTTCACTTTCGTAGACCAACTGGAACTTTTTGTATACCGTCCAGCACGAACGATAACTGGTACAAGCAACTACATGTGTTACGAAAATCCGGAATATAATGTTTTCCACAACTGGACTACTGATAAACAACACATTTCACTACCTGAATATAGAAAAATCAAAGTTAGTGAACATGAAAGCGCTTGCATTGAAATTTTAGCTTTGTGTACCTTTATTTTATTTCTTTTGAACGCGAAAATAACTCAACCGGTTTAATTTTCAATCTTATATATATCTTGAGTCCTTTTAATGTAGCTGCAATAATGAAGCACTCTGATTTTATTTTATTCTGACGTTTTATCCCCCCCCCCCCACCAAACAAAAATCGGAGTGGGCTACATTATTGCAGCTACTTTAAGGTACAGGTAGATCCTCGTGTGACTCATCAAAATTAATGGTTCAAAGTAGAAAAACTGTATTGATTTCCACTTAATTATTTTGGTTAATTTAACGAAAGAAAATATAGGTGTTGCCAGCTTTTAAAAGATGTCAGACATGCAAAAACAAAAGTCTATATAAACATATGAAAAAACCGCACATTTTCATTAAACAGCATGTTAAAAATATATAAACTTGGTTAGAATTACAATCACAAAAGTTTGATTTCAACAGTTTTAAAAATCTGCTGCTTTATTATTAATATTTAGTATTAATATATATAGATTTATAAATTAATTGTGGATATCGAAACAATCATTATACATGTATATACATACATGTACAATAAAGAGATAGCAGTATAGGAGTTATTGACCATGACAACATTTACATGTAATTGATTATTTAGAGAAAATATAAATCTTTTCAATATTAAATTATTTAACACAATTTTTTTTATTATGCCCAGTGAATAAAATTCCTCTAAAAGATATAATTCTATCATGCACAAATTCTAATGAAATAAAGATTTTGCAAAAACCTGTGACATCAAATGAGGATGGAGATACCTTTCTGCAAACTAATTTTATCCCCTCCTTACTTCTAGATTATGATATACATGTATGTACAAACTTTGAGACACAGTATATTTCAAAACATTTTTAAAACACTATATATTATGATATTGTTTACTTAGGACATTTTCAAGTTGACGCTTAACTGAAACTACCAGATTTTTAAATCTATATTTGTGCAATACAATGTCATATTGCAATTTTTTAGTTTACTTGTTGGGTGTAAATACTGAAATTACATTATGACAACCTTTGTCTTCACACCCATTCAGTAAATTAAAAAAAAAATACAATATGGCACCAATTTTTATATCATGCGTCAAATCACAAAGAAATCTCATATTTGCAAACAAAACACCCTTTTTGTTTATTATTCCGGGAGAAAATTATACGAAATATTTGATAGCTGGTAACTTTCGGCCGATGGTGATGTCATACTTCATGTGGGATGGATTAACTAGTCAATACATGTAAATAAAATAATCCACCTTAAGGTTGACAGTTCACCGACATTCGGGTCTTTGTTGGTCTATAGCTACGGAGCAAAGTTTGTCTTCTTGTCCATTTTAAAGCAACCTTGGAAACTCGTTCGTATGAATGGTTGAAATTCTGTTCGACTGTGGGGATTTGTTTATTATACCTTTCTACATGTACTAGTCATTAAAATGTCTAACTGAATGCAATAAATGATAAGACTCTACTTCTTTCTTTTCATTTAAACTGAGTGCAAAACGAAACGGGGTTAAGATTTAGTGATGTCCCGTCATTATATAACTACAAAGCAATGCTAATTGTAACAAACATTTAAATGTCAGAGTAAAAACGTCTGTTCTTGAACTCTTCTGCACCAGCACATGTAAATAAATATTGTATGCACTTACTGTATGTCGCAGACTAACGATCACTTCCACTGAACCTGTGAATATAGTATTTCATACCCCCACCCTAGTACACGGAACCCAGAATGAATTCAAAATATAAACAGAGTGATTCACTTCTGACCTGATTTTGGAGATAAAGTTCTATATAATGTTTATTTACGGTCCGTTTAGATGTGTATAGGTAAGTAGGCTGTCAATATTGGCCTTTCCCCCGCGGATATATCACCCGAAGTTCATGTTTTTCACATTAAGCACACTGAAAATTCGACCGGAACAATGCGCTACTTGTGCAGGTATGTTTTTAGTGTTTAAAGGTGGTTTTTATCCATTGACTGTCAATGACTTTGTCTGTGTTTAAACGAGCATATTTGAAATTGATCGACATGCTATTCAAATAATTGAAACATGCGTTACAATTATTAAAATAAAATCAGTTAAAATAAATCGAAAATTTATATAGAAAGTTTTTGTCAGTGCATTGAACGATATCTGGTAAGCATGCATGTTGGGCTGTCAGGTAAAACAAATGCTAATTGAAATAATTAAATACATTGACACGAGAACTAATGTAGGTCAAGTTTGTAATTCGCCTAGCTCGAGGGCAATGTTTTCCATTCTTATCACCAAAATATATTCAGATCTCCATTTGTCACCTGGAAAAGCAGGTGTTTAAAAAAAGGTAAGGTAAAAAATCTTCTAACTAATATTGCAAATATGAATAATATCACTTTCCCCTTTTTATTACTACGTATTAGTACAGATACTTCTTATTGATAATATTCGGTAATTGGAATGAAATGGCGATTTCTCCTCTATTTCCATTGACCACAAGAATATACAGGGTAAACAATATCATGGCACTCGGAATGTACATGTACTGTAGTATTAAATCTTTCTTTTAGTGCTTACTGGTTTTATAGTATTTCATAATTTTATTTTTACTGGATTTTAATTTCATTAGATGGCTTTCTTTACGCAGTTTATTGACGTGAAAATAGACGATCAGTAACAAGCATATCGTCACGTTATGTCGTTTGGCTATTATCGTTAGGTTATTCAATTTACAGCCTACTTTTCACAAAACTGCATAGTCCTGGCGATAAAATGTACCTATCAATGCCAATAAAACAATATCCGGTATATAGGCCTAACGGAAATAAAACGATCTATGGACGAATGTACCAGTATGCAATAATTCACGCGGTCACATGTTCGTGGCATGTTATTTTTCTTTTCGTGACTGCAGTTGTCATTATTTCGTTATAATAGCGTGGAGAGACAAACGTAAGTTCTAGCTGAACGCCATGCAATGATCTGGAGATGGCAGACGGCATCCGATACAATGTGACCGCCTGCACGTTTTGGATCATAGCTGCTGCAACTGTAGTGTCATCAGCCTCCTTTGCATCGGCTTGTTTGATTGGAATGTAAGTCATCAAACCTTAAAAGCAAGAATTAAGATTCAGATTGATGTTTATTTATATCGTGCAATTTACTTGAATAGAAATTCTTTTCATATATAAAAAAAGTCATTTTTCGATAAACTTTGACGAAATATTGATTGTGCTAAAGAAAATAAACTTTTCGAATTGGAATTTACGGAGAGACCCCAAGACCGATGACAGATTTATTGTAATATGTTTTATTTAAGAAAATAAGTGATAAACCGTTATCAAGGGTTTTTAAGGTTAAGTTCGTATGATATGATTTATTATATATAATAAATCCACACGACCGCCATAAACTTCGAAATGACTGTCTCATTCTCCAGTAAACCACTTACTGTTTACAATAGAACGCCTATAAACCATGAGAACTTTTAACAAATCTTTACAACCTGTTTGGTTGTAAATGATGGAAATGTCATCGATATGTAAAACAAACAAAGTAGTGCCTGCTTTAGTCCGGCAGTCAGAGAAAAAGAGAAAAATCCAAGGGAGACAATTTGATTCGCTATTTACATACATGCATACTGTGCTCCACAATACCCTTAACGAAACGTTTAGGTAAAGTTTTGTTAGTGAGATGTATAATTTAAGAATAGAAAATGAGGTATTTAGTTTCATCGATATAATATTATTATAGCTATTTTCTGATTCCGAAGTATGACACAATGCGAACTGTTTTCAAAACTTCGTTTTCAGATGAATTGTGATATTTCAGTCAAACTTATCTAGATACATGTACATGTAATATACTGACATGGACTTTCCATTATGTGCGATTAATGAAATCATTTTACTCTTAAAACTAAACTGCAGAATCCATATATGTAAGTTCTCCGGTAGGGGTTTTGTTGATGTAAATTATCGTGTACGGAGATCGGGCATTAAACTCAGGGACCATGGAGATTCCTATATCATATGAGTTATCTATCCTCTTTAAAAATGTGAGAAATTCTTTACCACAACAATTGCAAGCTGGCCTTTACTTTTCTTAAAGGGGCATTCGCTGCCGAAGTAATATTTGCCGATTGTTACAAAATTGACTAAAAGAGCTTCACAATACATACAATTCACCAAGCTTTACAATACATAAAATTCACCAATCTGTTCGTGTAATTCTGCTAGAATTTCTTTTATTTATATAGAAACAATGGCCGAAACATTGTGTGGATTGATTGATTCATTTTACATAATTTTCCTAAACATTCGATTGGCGGTCGCTTTTTTCACTCTCAAATTTATTTCTCAACATTTCTAATGTATTCCAGCATTTTTATCACAGGTTTTTACGTCCTAGTTGACAGTTAATATCCTTTTAATTAAATCTTATTCCTAGAGGTCAAATATATCTTTAAACGTGAGCAATTGTTTTCAATTCGTCACTCTTACACTTTTATTAATTAGAAATTAGTTATTCCCATTGGCATCAACACATAATTGAGTTGAATAATACGATTAAAAACGGACTATTATGCATGCAAGAAAACATAATTAAAAGTTATACGATATTCTTAAAGTGTCAAAATGACATGCAATTCTCATACAAGTTCCTTCTTTCCGCCCGACAAACTTTTCTGCTAGATTAGACTATGACATACAGTGGATACACTAAAAAACACGCCTGCACGTGCATTTTATTAATCTGTAGATTGTACAAGCATAATGCATATTACATGTATATATCAAATACTTCTATTTAACAGTTATATAACAGTTATTAGTAAGATGTCATCTGTAGTGTCATCTAAGCCGTCACAAAATAGTTTAAATGTTTGTGTCCAAATTAAGGTCTTTTAAGTCCAATTTGCCTGATTTTCACATATATTAGGATATTCGACGTTACAGTTTTTTAAAAATAATTTTCAGCATTGATATTATTGCGTTACAAAGCTTCGTGTTCTAATTTGTCGTTACAGAGACGGATGTTGTTCGGGAGAGTCATGTTTTATGTTAGAGATTGCTACCATAAGTTTCGTCATCATGTCTCTTTTGATTACATTCTACCAATGCTACAGACAAAAGGTATGAACTTTCAAAACACGACTATAAACATAAACTAAGGTAGCAGGGGACAGTTTCGTACAATATGCCCGGTCAACTTCAGTAAAAACTGAAAATACCATATATTTGAAGTAATTTTAGGACACTTGTCAAGTGTAGCCGAGTGCTTAATAAAAAAGTTAATGAAAAAGCAACATATAGGTGTCATCATGATTCCTAGCAGGTAGATGGGTGAAAATACGAAATTAAGATATGTGGTCAGTTGCTGAAGAAATTCAGGTGAAAACCTACATGGTTTAGTAAAAGGTCTGAAGCAGAGAGGGAAGTTGGATGACCCCAGATGAAAGGTAGACTTTTAAGAAAAGCATACAGGGTTCTTGATTGTGCACAGTGTCTAAATCCCCGTGCACGTTACTCTATTGGGGTTTGGGTGGCGCAGATTAGCCCAAATGAAGAAAAAAAAATCAAAGCGAGAAAGGGGCACCTGCCCAGAGCATGTTTTGTGCACCAGCACCAGTACGGATTGTATGCAATTAAGGGTTATAATTTATCAACTACACCAATATGAAATACAAGTATTGACATAAAAGAGAAATATGATTTTTCATTAGTCTGTCATAACCTGACTTTGATGTACCGGTATACCCCCTACCCACATGTTTCAAAACAGAGAAACTGACCCCTGCTACCTAAATGAAAAGATATATTTCGCAGTGGAATCAGTTTTCAACCTTCTATCATATTTTCTAGAAATTGTATCTGCATGTAGTTAAGATTTAAAAAAAATATTTTTTCAAAAATAGTCCGCTTATTTACTTATACTGGTTCCTATAGAAAGAAATGTGAAAGAAATCATATCCCTCTTCTATATTTTAGCTGAAGCATGCAGCGTCCCCTAGCTTTTACGTGGATACAATCAACATGTCCTCCGACACGAACATTAACACGCGCTATACACCACTTCCGGTCATTATGTCGAAAATAGAGGAACATAAAGAAGAATTACTAAGACAGGTACCGGAAACAGATGTTCCAGATGGTAAGTAGGCTAGGGGATTGGTTGGTTGGATATTATTTAAGGTCGTGTGGTACAGCGTCATCAAAATTGGCTGACTTCCTCTCAAAACACCATTTTGTTCCGGTTGGCCAAAATTGTCATACAAAAACAAATCACTAGACACCGGTTTTTGGAACTCTTCTTATAAAGAGATAAGAAATAGATTTGAATCACTAAAGTATTTTGTTGATATATGATATAAATATAAATCAGCACGAAAACGCGGATCGACATTGACAATCAGCTGTTCGCTTGCACGGGGAATCGCGACATGGAATTGGGAGAGCCTTCAACACCTCTATAATTCATCTCGTGTGTAGAACATGATCAAACTTATAGACCTATCCCCGTCCATGTGAAATCACAATGTGAATCAAAAATAGATATATCCCCGTCCATGTGAAATATCCATGTGAATTAAAAATACATCTATCCCCGTCCACGTGAAATCTCCATGTGAATTAAAAATAGATCTATCCCCGTCCACGTGAAATCTCCATGTGAATTAAAAATAGATCTATCCCCGTCCATGTGAAATCTCCATGTGAATTAAAAATACATCTATCCCCGTCCACGTGAAATCTCCATGTGAATTAAAAATAGATCTATCCCCGTCCATGTGAAATATCCATGTGAATCAAAAATAGATCTATCCCCGTGCATGGGAATTAGAAATAGACTTATCCCCGTCTATGTGAAATCTCCATGTGAATTAGAAATAGACCTACATTGTATCCCCGTCCATGTGAAATCTCCATGTGAATTAGAAATAGACCTACCTTTACCCCTGCGAGATAAAAATAGACCAGAGATCAATACTCCAAAATACACTAATGAATGATCACATACGTTGTATTTGGTTCTCGATTTTCGGAAGTATCTGACATAATTATATTAAAACTAAAATCCGCCAGTGACAGTTTGCAAGATGTGCAAACCTATAAAGGTCTCATAAGTTGAGACCAGTTTTTATTTCTTACTCAGAACCCATTGTAATGTGAATATAAGTTTGGTGTTCATGGTTTCCACGGTTCGATGTTTGGCCTCCAGACCACAAACTGAGAATTTACTTAAACCTAAACTTTGAATCCAACTAGCTTAATGCTCCTCTCTCTTCCTCCTTCACGTACCGATTATCTCGGCTCCTCTCTCTTCCTCCTTCACGCTCCTCTCTCTTTCTCCTTCACGTATCGATTATCTCGGCTCCTCTCTCTTCCTCCTTCACGCTCCTCTATCTTCCTCCTTCACGTACCGATTATCTCGGCTCCTCTCTCTTCCTCCTTCACGTACCGATTATCTCGGCTCCTCTCTCTTCTTCCTTCACCCTCCTCTCTCTTTCTCCTTCACGTATCGATTATCTCGGCTCCTCTCTCTTCCTCCTTCACGCTCCTCTCTTTTTCTCCTTCACGTACCGATTATCTCGGCTCTTCTCTCTTCCCCCTTCACGTACCGATTATATCGGCTCCTCTCTCTTCCTCCTTCACGCTCCTCTCTCTTCCTCCTTCACGTACCGATTATCTCGGCTCCTCTCTCTTCCTCCTTCACCCTCCTCTCTCTTCCTCCTTCACGTACCTATTATCTCGGTTCCTCTCTCTTTCTCCTTCACGTACCGATTATCCTGGCCCCTCTCTCTTCCCCCTTCACGTACCGATTATCTCGGCTCCTCTCTCTTCCTCCTTCACGTATCGATTATCTCGGCTCCTCTCTCTTCCTCCTTCACGTATCGATTATCTCGGCTCCTCTCTCTTCCTCCTTCACGTATCGATTATCTCGGCTCCTCTCTCTTCCTCCTTCACGTATCGATTATCTCGGCTCCTCTCTCTTCCTCCTTCACGTACGGATTATCTCGGCTCTTCTCTCTTCCTCCTTCACGTACCGATTATATCGGCTCCTCTCTCTTCCTCCTTCACGCTCCTCTCTCTTCCTTCACGCTCCTCTCTCTTCCTCCTTCACGTACCGATTGTCTCGGCTCCTCTCTCTTCCTCGTTCACGTACCGATTATCTCGATTCAAAATACTGAATTGTTTTGTCCTTTTCGCTGATTTATTAATTAACCGTAAAAGATGGGTAGGGAACGGAAACTACAGTACAATGTTTAGTATAATAAAAACAAAAGAGAGCCCTCTCCCAGTTAGCCAGCATTAAAGGACAAAACATCGAGTCCACACAAGTAACTACATGTACTATACAGAAGTATAATACATTTTTTGAAAAATCGGGATCAAGAAATGCAAATAGAACACAACATCCCACCCCCCACCCCCCAGAAAATGTATGTAAGAATAAATCACAAAATATATGATGTGCAATAAATGAACAAACAATTTTATCTTCAGATTTTGAATGTGCAATAAATGAACAATTTTATATTCAGATTTTGAATGTGCAATATGTAACGAGAGTAGTACTACCCAGGTGTCCCAGCTGTCATGTGACCACTGTAAGTACTTGTAAGTCTGTTAACACATGTGCACTAAAGCACGTCTTATTTATCACTATGGTTATTTGTATCTCGCTTTTGTCTTCAGTCTTTCATAAGGCCTGTGTGCTCAGGTGGTTTATATCGAACTCCCAGCATACCTGTCCGGTCTGTAGGAGCTGCCAGATTCCCCAAAACCACCTGTTGGTGATAACTGTCCTCCCTGGGATCGGCTCTCGACCTCCAAGGACGTCACAGGTGAGCTAATTTTCAATGTGTATATACTATGTATGTTATTGCAAGTCTGTCCACCATAATGTACACTATTAACATTTCCAGTGCTATTGCCTTTGATATATTCACAAATTGTAATGGTAAGCATTTTCTAATGAAAGCACTGCAGTTGTACATGGAAACAATGTGCGCATGAATACAGAACTGCTTAATAATGTACATGTAATATGTCTATTTTAACAGTTGAGGATTTCGACGAAATGAAAGTAGAATGTAAAGTTTAGAAATGCAATTTATTTCTTATATATACATTTATGTACATAGCAATACGACTGTTATGTTGCAAAGTAAACTTGGACCTGTCCCAGAGTTCTACCTGATTAGATTTTATGAAAATGCATTCACTTACAAATACATGCAATACACATCATACTTATATCTTATAGCTTTGAAGTTGGTGCTGGTCAGGGTGAAACCTTTAAACACCGGAAGTTGGAGTCAGGTCAAAGGTGTTATCCAATGTGAAACCTCAGAAACACGGGTGATACGAACGTTAAAAGAGTGAATTTAGAGATCAGTGAACACCAACAGACATAACTGGACGTGTGGTCCCGGTATGAACCATTTCAGGTCCTCGTGTTGTGAGAAGAGAGAGTCATGTAGGACACGAAATGCTCAATAATCGCGATTCATAGAAAATACCAAGCGAAAGATTTAACATGGAATTTTATGGAGAAACAATACAGTACTGTATAGAGATAAAAAAATAAATACTGGGCAACATATCTTCTCTATATATAGGTCAAGTATTAATTATTACGTTTTAATAACCGAAACATGTTAATGTGAATAGATGATAATTATATTGAGGTATGATATAGATCGACAATTACTGATTTTCATCATGACAAAAGAAAAAGGAAGAATAACAATGTGTTCAAATGTACATAATGTAGTAGAAATCACATAACACATGCTGTCAATTTCATATATATTTCTGAACAGCATGATATTTTCCACAACTGACACTATGTGAATATTTTGTTATCGCCATTCAGCACATGTGTAGAAGTTCTTGAATGTCCTCAATCATACTTCTGTGGTTAAAGAATGCAGGGCACTTAAATAATCTGGTTGGTTCTTGTTCAATGTATTTAATTTGTTTAATGTTTGCTTGTATTTATCTACTGTTTGTTTTAAAAAATCTCAGGGAGCTGTTTTTAAACTAGCATTAAAGGTGTTTATCATAGATAACAGAAATTGTCATTCTAGAGTGTGAATCATGGAACGGTGAAGATAACGATCAGCTATCAATCTTATAAACGTAATACTTGTAAACGAAAGTAATGAAAGGTGACGATAACGAACATTAATGAATCTCATAACTCCTATAAGCAATGAACAATAGAGAGTTAGGCAAATACGGATCAATGGGCACACCAGAGGTGAGATCAGGTGCCTAGGAGGAGTAAGCATCCCCTGTTGACCGGTCACACCCGCCGTGAACCCTATATCTTGATCAGGTAGACGGAGTTATCCGTAGTCTAAATCTGTATGTCGAGAACGGCCTAACAATCGGTATGAAACACGTCAGACAGCATTTGACCCAACGAAAGGTTGTATTGGTAAACTAGATTGTTATAACGACCATAGAATTGTCAAAATACTGACTTTATACGAGACTGTTGAAACATCTGCACAATCAACTTTAACATTTACATAAAAACATTACATACAAGCACCTCCTTATTACGTGTGTAAGACACACATGATCATACATTTACTCTTAGACCAAAGATGTATACACATTACAACAAGGTTACGGTGAACATGTTTATAATGAATTCACACATTACAACAAGGTTACGGTGAACATGTTTATAATGAATTCACACATTACAACACGGTTACGTGAACATGTTTATAATGAATTCACACATTACAACAAGGTTACGGTGAACATGTTTATAATGAATTCACACATTACAACAAGGTTACGGTGAACATGTTTATAATGAATTCACACATTACAACACGGCTACTGTGAACATGTTTATAATGAATTCACACATTACAGCACGGTTACAATGAACATGTTTATCATGAATTCCCACATTACCACACAGCTACTGTGAACATGTTTATAATGAATTCACACATTACAACACGGTTACAATGAACATGTTTATAATGAATTCACACATTACAACACGGTTACAGTGAACATGTTTATAATGAATTCACACATTACAACACGGTTACAATGAACATGTTTATAATGAATTCACACATTACAACACGGCTACTGTGAACATGTTTATAATGAATTCACACATTACCACAAAGCTACTGTGAACATGTTTATAATGAATTCACACATTACAACACGGCTACTGTGAACATGTTTATAATGAATTCACACATTACAACACGGTTACAGTGAACATGTTTATAATGAATTCACACATTACAACACGGTTACGGTGAACATGTTTTTAATGAATTCACACATTACAACACAGTTACAGTGAACATGTTTATAATGAATTCATACATTACAACAAGGTTAGGGTGAACATGTTTATAATGAATTCACACATTACAACACGGTTACAGTGAACATGTTGATATTGAATTCACACATTACAACACGGTTACAATGAACATGTTTATAATGAATTCACACATTACAACACGGCTACTGTGAACATGTTTATAATGAATTCATACATTACAACACGGTTACAATGAACATGTTTATAATGAATTCACACATTACAACACGGTTACAATGAACATGTTTATAATGAATTCACACATTACAACACGGTTACAGTGAACATGTTTATAATGAATTCACACATTACAACACGGTTACAATGAACATGTTTATAATGAATTCACACATTACAACACGGCTACTGTGAACATGTTTATAATGAATTCACACATTACCACAAAGCTACTGTGAACATGTTTATAATGAATTCACACATTACAACACGGCTACTGTGAACATGTTTATAATGAATTCACACATTACAACACGGTTACAGTGAACATGTTTATAATGAATTCACACATTACAACACGGCTACTGTGAACATGTTTATAATGAATTCACACATTACCACACAGTTACAGTGAACATGTTTATAATGAATTCACACATTACAACACGGTTACAGTGAAGATGTTTATAATGAATTCACACATTACAACAAGGTTACGGTGAACATGTTTATAATGAATTCACACATTACAACACGGCTACGGTGAACATGTTTATAATGAATTCACACATTACCACACAGCTACTGTGAACATGTTTATAATAAATTCACACATTACAACACAGTTACAATGAACATGTTTATAATGAATTCACACATTACAACACGGTTACAGTGAACATGTTTATAATGAATTCACACATTACAACACGGTTACAATGAACATGTTTATAATGAATTCACACATTACAACACGGCTACTGTGAACATGTTTATAATGAATTCACACATTACCACACGGTTACAGTGAACATGTTTATAACGAATTCACACATTACAACACGGCTACTGTGAATCAAAAATGCATTATACATGACAATATGGTTACAGTGAACATGTTTATAACGAATTCATGCTTACAGTGAAGTGACTTTTATTCCTTATCGTTATAAAACATGACGTGGACTTACTGGATCTATTAGTGGATTTATGACAGTTATTTGTCCCCATCGTTTTGCTATTATAAGCATGTTTAATGTAAATGGTAAAATGTTATGGATTATAAAGCAGCAGCACATATATATTCCATTATCACCTACATACATGTATGGTGTTTATATCTCTCAACTGATTCAATACGCAACAGCTTGTTCTGTGCATGACCAGTTTTTAAATCGAGGCAAGCTATTAACAAACAATTTGATGGTACAATGGTTTCAACAGTGGTCTCGATTAAAGTCAGCATTTCTCAAATTCTATGTTCGTTATATAATGATCTAGTTTGCTAATACAATCTATCATTGGGTCAAATGCTGTCTGACGTGTTTCATACCGATTGTCAGACCTTTCTTGGCACACTGATTTTGAATGCGGATTGCTCTGTTTACCTGATGAAGATATAGGGCTCACGGCAACCGGTAACTCCTCCTAGGCACCTGATCCCACTTCTGGTGTGTCCAGGGGTCCGTGTTTGCCCAACTCGCTATTTTGTATTGTTTATAGGAGTTATGAGATTGACCACTGTTCATGTACATTGTTTACATGTGACACTGTTCTGTAAATTTAGCGTTAAGTTTGTATTCATACTTCTGTGTGAAAGTACATCTACAAATATTGCAAAAACATTTCATAAAGTTGTCTTGTTTGATTAACGATTGCCAGGAAAACACAATGATCAATCGTGTTTTGTTGAACACTTTATCTTGTATGAGGAAAACGGACGCAACTAGTTCTCTTTCTCCTTATTACATCTAAATTTAGCTGCAATAATGTAGCCCTATCCAAATTTTTTTAAATTCTGACGTTTTCGGGATAGGGCTACAATTCCATAGGATCTCCGTAATGGTGCAAAATAATTTTATAAATAACCGATAATAAACTCTGTGTATTAGTCCCAAATGTTGTTTACACCAAAAGGAGTACCAACTTTGTGCTCGGGCATGTCTAATAAAGGTGTTTTTCATTAAATACAATGTACAGCATGCAAAATTCTTCGTCTGCTCCGCCATGCTTGTTATCGCGAGATCTCGTAGGTGGATCTAATGAAAAACCTAAGCATTGACAATCAGCGCGAAAATGTAGTTACTCGAGCCACTTCGACAAAGAAAGGAAAATCATATTGTTGCAGAAAGAATTTACACTCGGCTGTTCGGTTTTTAACTTGATATTAAATTCAAACCTTTTCAATACCGACGAAATAGCTTTCGCCTCCATACTTTTCCATTGATGTAAATACTACCTTATATGGCATATGCAAATGACTTGACAATCGGAAGTTTATACTTCAGTACATCAAACATGGCGCACAAATATGAATCGAGAAATTGGAATTTATCGAAATTGTTGAAAACGGTAGAATAGAGCCTCACAAACCTTAAGTTGCAGGTTGTAAATTTATATATTGACTAAGAAACATAGAATATCATTTTATTTACGTAAAGAAAGTCAGCAAATGTTTAGAATGAGCGCAAATGTTGCGGGAGTGAATCACTCCCGCATTTGCACCATTACGGAGATCCTAAAGAGTTGTAGCCCTCTCCTAAAAAAAAAAAAAAAAATCAGAGAGGGCTACATTATTGCAGCTAATCTAAATTTGAATCGTTTTCTGTAAAATGATAACAGTTTCATATGACGAAAACTTCTGAAAAAAATAGAGAAAAAGTAAAATACAAGAATGATTATGTATGTCTGTCTGTCTATGTGGGTGTTTCACCATGTCTGTCTGTCTATGTGGGTGTTTCACTATGTCTGTCTGTCTATGTGGGTGTTTCACTATGTCTGTCTGTCTATGTGGGTGTTTCACTATGTCTGTCTGTCTATGTGGGTGTTTCACTATGTCTGTCTGTCTATGTGGGTGTTTTACTATCACTAAGCGGACGGTACTGGTGTCACTTTGCGTTACACTTGTAACGTCATAAATTGTGGCAAAGCAACGTCACATTTTAAACAAATTCATTATCTCCAAGCTGTAATATCATAACTAAAGCATATGCATGATTTAATGTTTAAAAATTGAAAATAAATCATTGTACGTGTATAGTGTACATTCATAAAAATTATGAATTCTTAGAAATGCTCCAAAGTATACGTACTGTATTTATTTCACCGTGCCTACAGCAGCAGGCATGTCGTATGAAATAAGGGTACCCGTTTCGGTAGGTTTCGTTTTGCTTCGGTAGATTTCGTTTCCTTTCGATTTCGTTTCGCATTTTACAGGTAACCATCCCATGAAATAAGGCTTGCAATTCTTATGAATATGACCTCTGAGAAATTTGAACACAGTAAAAAAAAATCAGTTTTGGTTTTTTCTAGGATATATATAGACTTGCTCAAGTCTCTATGTTTAATAATCATTGCTCTCTTTAATACTTTTTATTAATGCCAAACACGGAAGGGGGAGGGGGGGGGGGTTAAAAACTCCCGTACGTTTCTGTCATCGATCTACATCGATCACGCTCTAGTGGAAAAAAAAAAAACAACAACCCGCGCATAGAAAGTATATGTAGTTTTGCGCTTTATAAATGAATAATAATAATAACCACGGTGAGTTGAAGTGAGAGTTAAAAACTTCCAAATAATATTACATTTTAACGTTTTAATGTTCACTTTCATTTCTGAATAAACAGTAGAAAAGGTATACAGAGTGTTATTTATACTCGTATGTTTTACTTGCGAATCGGTTAGTTTCAATATATATCATATTTAGTTTTGAAGGGGTGGTCTCGTGAAAACCGTGTGACTTTAGATTTTTTTGTCAGATGTTGAACTTTTGATCTAATGATATTGTTATTCATATGCGGAAATCTTGATTTGTATTCGATAATCTTGATATCTATATGCGGACGGAAATTTTGATTTATATGTGAGAAATCTTGATATCTATATGCGGACGGAAATTTTGATTTATATGTGAGAAATCGTGATATCTATATGCGGACGGAAATTTTGATTTATATGTGAGAAATCTTGATATTCATATGCGAATTTTTTTTATTTTACTCTACGAGAGAGAGAGAGAGAGAGAGAGAGAGAGAGAGAGAGAGAGGCTTCCTCTACTCTTCTGGAGTACCAACGCATGTGGGCGAAATATTCCAGGGGCAATCGCTCACACCCGCCAGAGATCACCTGGGTCCTAAATACAACAGTGAGGTTGTTCAACACGTCACTGATACTCTAACAAGATTTTGACATTCATTTCATTTAATATGTGACTTATGTATATATCTTTCATTCATTGGAAGGGGGGGGGGGGGTACATAAGATCTAACACGCTATATATATCCACCGTTCTCACATTCACCTCCTAGGGAATGCTACAGGCTGGTGCATGTTGGAAACTGTAGGAGGGTCCACAGTTTGCTCTGTACTTGCTCTTTAAACCAGGTAGCACGCAGGAGACAGATGAGATGCGCAGAGATCTCTTCCCCCTTAGAACGTGACCACCCGTTCAGGTCCAGGCACCTATGTCCACATAGGGCCCCCTGTGTTGCCCCTACGTTGGTAGTCAAACTGGCCGCCTCCCCAGTTCCCCACAAAAAATTGCACGCGACCCTTTCCGCCATATATGTCAATTTGCACCCTGTTTCTGATTACGATTAATAAATATTCAAATTTGTATCACTCTTGTTAATCCAGCTAGCTAAGCAGCCTATGGGGGGTTACAGGGCAGCCACCCAAGCTTCGACATAGCTACTGGGTTTATTCAGCATATTAGGGCAAGGTCAACTATTCAATTCAGGCCAAATGTCTCACGGCTGGTAATGCTGTATATTTATTAAAGTTTAATTTTAGCAGAGTAGCTCCTCTAGTTAAATTTAAGACATCCGAGGTCAGGTCATGGTCAATGAAACTAATTCTTTTATCAATTTTTGAAATTATGCATTTCACCTACAATCAATAATGACTAAATCCATGCGTACATCTAGCATGTGTACATCAACATTATCAAATACGAATCAAATATTATGGAATATAAATCGAGATTTATATAATTATCGAATATAAATAACAAGGTTACCAAATGTAAATAAATAACAAGATTATCGAATATAAATCAAAATTTTCGCATATAAATATTAAGATTATCGAATATAATTAAAATTAAATATGAATAACAAGATTATCGAATATGATTAAAGAGTTTCGTATATAAATCAAGATTTGTATAATATTGCAACGTTTTACACACCGTAAGTGTATCTGTTCAATGCTGAATTTTTATATGCATACATACAGTACATCGTCGCAAACCACGGGTTATTGTTTCATTCTATTTCACAAACGTTTGTGAAATAGAATGAAACAATAACCCGTGGTTTGCGACGATGACATACAGTAGTACATGCAACAAAATGTAGTCTGTACAATTGTCATTTGATAAAGTCAATTAAAGTATATGTACCAGATCTAGAGCAAAACATATCTATGAGATACACATGCTATAGCTTAAATACCTTGTATACTATTTTTAAAAATCATTTTAATTTAGATCATTCAAAAATAATAAAAGCAACATTTTACGTTTTAGCTAGACGTAGGTTGTGTATATTGACGTCGCGTCATTGCGCGACAAAATCACATGGGACATTTATTTGGACATTAAGTATCTTTTCGTTTTCCTAAATGGACGCGGGATAAAATGAAATGTTGTATATTCTATATAGTAAATTTTATGTACTTTCTGTAAGTTATATTCATTAAAATATTCGCGTTGGGATAATGCTTAGAAATAAGACATAAAATGGTAGAATTGTTTAAAAAGCTCGGTATTTGTAGAATAAGGACATTTCACTGGACACCGATAAAATCAATCTACTTCATGGATATACTTAGAATTTTATAATACTGGTATACATTGTGCTCCACGATACATGTACATTATAAATGTAACAAGGATAGTCAACTTCCCCCTGTATTAGGCGTGCTACTGGTCATGATGATTTGCATTTGCAGTCTATCTACAAACACGGGACACCACTGACAGGCACTGTATTTGCCATTTTTAAGGTCGCTATATCAATTCTATGAACTAAATGTTTAAAGTAATTGGTGTATGGTTTTTAGATAAGGACGTCACAATCATACACCAATTCTTACGTTATTTGGGACAAAATCAATCATTTTATTTTTCTGTGGATAAAGCGTATGCGTATTTCATGTAACGCGGGACAACGAAAAATGACGACATCTGCGTGTATTTATTGCTAATGAAATGCGTGTAAATTATATTTTATATAAGCTATTATCATTATTTATATATTTTCCTTGCCATTGATGTATAAGACTTTAATAATCCACAAAATATACAACTGTGTAAACATAGCGGAACATTTTCTAATGCACGTATGAAAGTAACACCAGTACCGTGCGCGACGTCTATGTCTGTCTATGTGGGTGTTTTACTATGTCTGTCTATGTGATTGTTTCACTATGTCTGTCTGTCTATGTGGGTGTTTCACTATGTCTGTCTGTCTATGTGAGTGTTTCACTATGTCTGTCTATCTGTCTGTCTGTCTATGTGGGTGTTTCACTATGTCTGTCTGTTTATGTGGGCGTTTCACTATGTCTGTCTGTCTATGTGGGTGTTTTACTATGTCTGTCTGTTTATGTGGGCGTTTCACTATGTCTGTTTATGTGGGTGTTTCACTATGTCTGACTGTCTATGTGGACGTTTCACTATGTCTGTCTATGTGGGTGTTTTACTATGTCTGTCTGTCTATGTGGGTGTTTTACTATGTCTGTCTATGTGGGTGTTTTACTATGTCTGTCTATGTGATTGTTTCACTATGTTTGTCTGTCTGTCTATGTGGGTGTTTCACTATGTCTGTCTAATTGGGTGTTTCACTATGTCTGTCTGTCTATGTGGGTGTTTCACTATGTCTGTCTATGTGGGCGTTTCACTATGTCGGTCTGTCTGTCTATGTGTGTGTTTCACTATGTCTGTCTGTCTGTCTATGTGGGTGTTTCACTATGTCTGACTGTCTATGTGGGCGTTTCACTATGTCTGTCTGTCTGTGTGGGTGTTTCACTATGTCTGTCTGTCTGTGTGGGTGTTTCATGCACAATTTCCAGGGGATTGAGTGAATAACATTCGTTCGTAACAATCGACGTTTTGTACAAAATACAACACTTACAAATATATGAGCCAATACGCCAGTTTCCAGATAAGAGCTCTCCTGTGTAGGAGGTACATGTACATTTAGTAGATGTTTGAGTGCCTAAGTGGGACAGAGTGAACCTATAGTCAGTGAGGAAGACGATAAAATGTATCAAAAGCGGCTTCTCTTTAAGGGGGTACTCTACATCGTCATAATGGCTGACTTCCTTTAAAAACATGGAGGAAAAAATCAATATCAGCAATATTTGACTTTTCCTTTTCTATTTAAATACCTAGCCGAGTAGCTCAGTAGGTTAGCATACCGATTGAAATAAAAGAGAAAAAAAAGCATACCGATTGCTGAACTGTAGGTCGCAGGTTCGAGTCCAGCAGGGGTTTTAATTTTTTTCTCTCCAGATTATCTTTTACTAATTCTGTATTTTTTGACAAAATAAAGTAAATTTGAAAAATTTCAAAAAATAATGGCTGACTTCCTTTGAAAACATGGAGGAAAAAAAAATCAATATCAGCAATATTTGACTTTTCCTTTTCAATTTAAATACCTAGCCGAGTAGCCCAGTAGATTAGCATACAGACTGCTGAACTGTAGGTCGCAGGTTCGAGTCCAGCAGGGTTTTAAATATTTTTCAGATTATCTTCTACTATTACTATATTTTTTGATAAAATTTCAACTTCAAAATATTGTTGTACATGTTCTCCACTTTTCATCTACATAAATTTCTCTGGTGAGGCATACCTCCTTAAATATGTAAATGTAGGAAATACAAATCATTATCTAAAGAAATATTTTATTAAAGTAGAAACATAAAAGCAATGTAATATTTGAAAGTAATGTCCTGGATATGATACCTACGACCAACGAAATTACGTGATATAATAAGAATTCCATGTATTTGATTACTCCCTGAATACTTATCACTTATTTGAAGTTTGTGTATCAGTTGAATTCAGGTGATGAAACAGCGAATGAGAAAAATACTAAGTACATCTACTTATTCCTCCCACTCCTGCATGTAAACAAGTTGTTTCGCGCCTTACTATGTACGAGTGTTCTTAAGGGAAATAACTCTGACGTATTTCGAAACAGCGTATTACAGCTATTTACGGGTAAATTTTATAGAACAATTTGCAACAGATTTGCCGCAATTACATTTTTGGTATGCACATTTATTTTCTGGCAAACAGTCTGCGGCAGCGTTCTGGTGTACATGTACTTTTTCCATACAGTATAACTTTCTATATCATTTGCGGTACATTTGCTGCGTACACTCTGCTGGGAAGCATTCACATCAAGTAAAATTATACAACACAATATGAATTGATACAATTAATAAAATTCTATGAAAAATGACATCGCAAGTAGTGTGTAACATTTCTAATAATTCAACCTAAATAAAAGATTTAAAAAAAAACCCAACTTCTTCTGATTGTAAAACTAGGACGAGAACTTTTAGTCCTAGTTTTTAGAGGCTTCTGGTCCACAATGGTGAACTATCTAATATTACACTTAAAGGACTCATCGCATGTTTCCAATGCGTACAAAATGATACGCATTTTGTCTTTCTTATGCTTATAGTAAATAATTCTAATAGTTCGGTACAATTGTTTTTCTCTCCAGCATTATTCATTCATCTTTGCAGACTGTATAATATTACATGTTCGTTAACAAAACGTAAAGAAGACAGTCATTAGTATTTGTACCATAGTTTGGCGTGCTTTCTTTTGTTAAAATTGTGGGTTATCTGTACATAACTCACATTTTTCTTCAAAACCCGCCCACAAACTCGACAAAACAACGTCAATGTCCACCGTATGAAGTTCCTCCAGATCAAAATTGCACACATCAAACACGGATAACTGACTCAGACTAAGTTCTCCAAATAAATATTCGCACTCGATCTCATTTGAAGCTTGAGACAAGATAATATCGTCAATGGTTTCGTACCAAACTTTCTATTTCCATATTCTCCTCCATGTGTGCAAACAAGTCGAGAAACAAGTGTCAGTAGAAATACGGGTATCATTTCTAAAGATTTTATAAAAGACCCAGTCACGTCATAAGAACGCGTTCGAGAGATAAACTTGTTTTGCGGACAGTGAAGAGCGGGGGCCAATTAGACATGTCGTGTTTTTTTTATGGTTTCGTGCCATACAATTCTTAATTTTTTTTTCACTTTTGTTTCACCGATTTTTTTTCAATTTATATTATATTAGTGTAAATATTTTTCAGTCAATTTAGTCAAAATATGTATTACAATGAAGAATATCAAATAGGATTTTTAAAAGCGTAACTACATGTACCATCATCAATTAAATATGTTGCTGTTTTAAACAGCAAAATGCACAAGTATGGGTTCTTACATGTAGAATTTTAATTGTATCTAATATCAATTCTTAGAAGCAAACACCGGTATTAGAAGTCGGAAAATGAGTAAATGTGAAATAAAGATATCAAAACCAAAAGTCCAAACTTTCATATGCATTTAAAAATTTTTTTTTAAAAAATACATGTAGTTAATGTTCATAACGTGGCATTTTTTTGGTGATAGAAAGTCATTTTAATAGAAATATATAGTGTACAATGTGTAAGGTAAAGACAAAAAAAAAAAACAAAAAAAACTTGGCACCATATATTGTAAACAGGCGACCGCGCTCCCGAAAGCTATAATAAAATATAATGAATAATAGCAAAATATGGTACAAGTCACCCCATATAATATTATTGATTATGTTCAGATACCCGCTCCCTCGTGTTATTATGACCACATCCATCGGGTATCTGCACATAACCAACAATATTATATGGGGTAACTACTACATATTTACAGGTCAATGGTTTTGTCTTTTATATAGTTTTCCAAAATTGAATGATAGCCCTTTCCTTATGAATGCGTTGCAGTTGTGCACAATGAGAGAATGAAACTTGATAGATATATGCCTATTTTAACGACTCGAAAATCCGACAGGGCTCACGGCGGGTGTGTCCGGTGTGTGTGGTCGTCAAGGGATCCTTACTCCTCCTGGGCACGTGATCCCACCTTTGGTGTGTCCAGGGTCTGCATTTTCCTAACTACCTATTTTCTATTGCTTGTAGTTGTTATGAGATTGATCACTGTTCGTTATCTTCACCTTTCACAGAAATGAAAATAGAATGCAGATATAAGAAATAAATTTCATTTTTGAAAATGCATAAGGGCATTTACCGTCGGTTCCAGTGTTTCTTTAATAACGGTTGTAAATGAAACATCACCTGAAAGTCATTCGTGATATAGTGTGAATGTACTTCCTGTTGTTATTTTAAAAGTTTTGTTTAATATGAAATAGCACGCATATACATGTTAGGAAAAAGTTATTTTCATTGGCATGTATATCTATGACACAATCCACTAGCGTATTGAAATTTATTGGAATGGCTGATTAATCAAATCAAATAGGAATAGGATGATAAAGTCATATGAAGTACATGCAGTGTAAGTTCTAGGTAAACTCAAAATTATGGAAACACGGGTATGATGAGTTAGTATCGGTTGTTGAAATGTTTTGACACATGAAGACGTAAATAAATGATTTTCAATATCACCAGGATGACTTGGCTGTGGAACGATTCATATCACATTGACTGACACACAGGCTGATTTTAACCATTTTGCTTGTTAAAATTCTATCAACTGAGATCATTTGGAAAGTACAAAGATGCGAACTTTTGAATAGATGCAAGAAGAAATTACTTGGATTTTATTTTTGGAACTGATCTATTATTTCCGTATTAAAGTATGCCTAGTTATGGTAACATTTTCTTTGGGACAAATGTGTTTTAAAACTTCATTGTTGTTCTTTGTAAATATGTAAATTCGCCAGCAAGAAAACAATTCGAAAAGACAATAGAAGGAAAAAGTGAAGATAACAAACAGTGATCAATCTTATCCATCTTAAAAAGCATACAAAATTAAATTGGGGGAAATATCAACTTCTGGGCACACCAGAGATATGATCAGGTGCCTAGGAGGAGAACATGTACCCTGTTGACCTGTCTCACTCGCCATCAGCCCCATATCATAATCAGGTAAACGGAATAATTCTTAGTCAAAATTAGAATGTAAAGAAGAACCTAACAATTGGAATGAAGCACATCTGACATCATTCGAACTGATAAAAAGTTGTCATTGCCACTTTGATCATTTTGATGACCATGGAATTTGCGAAATGTTGACTTTAGATGAGATTGTTGAAACCGCTGTAACATCAACTTATTTGTTGATAGCATGTCCAATTTAAAAACTTCATCATACGTAGAACATACCCATGCAAGGTGAAGATGCGCATCGAATGAGTTAAGAGGCATAACCACTATATAACGGTGATAATGGAATGTTTCTATATAAATATGGGACGTTGACAATGGAGAGCTGAAGTCATCCCATTTGTTATATAGATGAGTTGTTGGTTTGACATTAAGATTTATGATCAATGAAATACCCAAGTATGAAAAGTGAAGATAACGAACAGTGATCAATCTCATAACTCCTATAAGTAATACAAAATAGATAGTTGGGCAAACACGGACCCTGGACACACAAGAGGTGAGGTCAGGTGCCTAGGAAGAGTAAGCATCCCCTATTGACCGGTCACACCCGCCGTGAGCCCTATATTCTGATCAGGTAAACAGAATTATCCGTAGTGAAATACAGTATGCCAAGTTTTTTGCTGGGCAAAAAGGAGACGACTGTGGTGTCTTTTATGTCGAGTTGACCGGGATCTATCAAATTGATATATGAATGAAAAGTCATTATTGTAACTAAATAAAACACCGTCGATATATCTAGATGTTAAGATGATGACCAAAGCAAAAGATTTTTTTCATCTTATGTAGAAGTTTTCAAATAAATTCTGCCTCATAAGAATACAAATACAGATTAGCTAAGGAGCACAATTCCCGTCTCCACTAATCTGATGGAAGATCTGATCACCGATATATATTACCAATGAAGAATCCAGAATATTTTATATCAAGATCAGAGTACCTGTGCGTAGAATCAGAGTGGTGTTTAACCAAGTTATATTTGAGGACTAACAATAAGATATGAATGTTTACGTGTGTCATTTGTATTGAAGAAACAGCTGTCTATGATGTCAAACCGTCAATTTCTTGTACTAATAGTAAACTGTAATTCAAAGGTCTCCTGTGCTTGGAGAAGAACATGCCACAGTCAGAAAGAAATACTAGCATTCATGATGAGACTTCACGAGAAGTACATGTACATATCTCAATACTGCAGACCCTTATAAAACATATATGTCTATTAAGATATCATGAAATGACAAGTAGACTAACAGATGATGTGTTTTTTTCCACGAACAGTTCAGGCAGGATTTCCCTGTTTAAAAATATGTGAAATATTGATTAGAATATTCATTTAAGAAATGACGAACACTTGGTTATCAGTGTAAGTAAGACATGCAGGAATCTTCTACAAATATCCACAATAGCACTTGTTACTGCATATAAGAAAAATAAAACGACATTTTACTGATATAGACTTAGAATCATGTTAGTTATTCTACCTTTGTGTATGATGAAAACAAAACCTATATACGATTAAAATCACCATTCTCTACCATCACAAAAAATCCTTCAAAAATCCTTTAAACAAAAAAACCTCCAAAGGAACTTATCAATTAAGAAATCATTAAACCTAACATCTTAAATGTAAACCTGCTATCCTACATTGCCCGGATGTTCAGTCAGGAAGTAAAATTTCCTTGTTCTCCACTATAACTGGGATGACACATATACACACGTCTAGCAGAATGTTTTTCTCTTCATTGCATAATACAACCCAAACTGTTGATTACAATGGATAAGTACAAATATTTTCGAGTTTGGATTCTATTTTCTTCTGTTGGTGAGTTAGGGAAAATTTGATATCGGCTGTCGGATACGTGCTTGTAATTCACTTTGTTATTCTACCAATGAAACAAATGTATAACCTTTGTTGTAACTAAAAATCATGAATACTATGTTATATGGTAAGCCTACGGTCGTCGTTCGTTGACGGTATGCTACTTATCCTAATGTGTAAAAACTTGTGAAGTACATCCGTTTTCGTCTACAATTGTGGGAATCCCTTTGTTGTGCAGGTGACATATATTTTTGTTAGATTTCACAGACTACAATTTTGGTATAGTTGGTTGCATACTGTTTAACGTCCCTCTCGAGATTTTTTACTCATATGGATCCGTCACCATAATCGGTGAAGGATGCAAACTTTAGGCTTATGCTCATGGCAAACAGGAGGGATCTTTTAAGCCAAACTCTGACACTGAGTCTCACTATAACGGTGTCACCCGAAGGACCACCCTATTTAGTTTCATCTTACCACATGCAAGGGGTAATGAGGACCTATCTAACCCGGATCTCCCGGGATCTGTTTTGGTACGATTATATTTTTTGTATTAAGAGAAAATTTGGAGGACTTTCTTTTCTGGACGAAAATATAATATTCTCTTCTAATGATCTAAATAAACACTAATCCTAACAAAGTTAAATATAAATAAAGTTTTAAAAATGCGTCATGAAACATTCCTGTCATCATTTGTATTTGATGAGCATATATGAAATACTCTTATATATGGTTATGCCAAATTTAAAAGAAAATGCTCGAGAAGATCTAAATTTCTATAAACCATGGAAGTACAAAAATATCATTTTTACGAGAAAAGGTACAATTACGATGAAACGAATAACAAATGCACTATCAATAATGACGTTATAGCTCGTATTTGATGAGTGTATATGAAATACTCATATACATGTATAGAGATACACTGTATACCAAACATGAAAGCAAAACGCTTCAGGAAGACCTATATGGCCTTTAAACAACATGAATTTGTGTTTGAAATTTATTTGAATATTTAGTGATTCGACGAAATATAAAAGATTTAAGTGTTCAGGGGAAGGAACCAATAGTCATCATAAAATGATACGCTATGTGGAGTGTCACATCTTGACACCCACGTCTGTTAAACAGCATGAAATCAAATCGGAAGAAATTAAGAGAAATGATGTCTACGGACAAATATTTGTCATTGAAAATTCTTTAATATGAGCTACATATGAAAATATTTACATAATTGATTTCTTATATGAATTGCAATCGTAATACGCATACACATAATTTGTTGGACATGTGGGTTTATTTTCAATCAAATTTTGGAACAGTGATACATGTCCATGCATCAACTGTGAAAGTGGAAAAAGTATACCTCAATTGGACATACTCGAACGAGGCATGTGTCTTACTGGATTTCCTTAGTGTGAAACCCAATTTTAAGACGCTTGTGGCGGACATGAAACAAAATGAAAAGTACTGGATTAAAGATAATGTGGTGGAAAGAAGCGTCGTGACCAAAGGCAAGTGAAGCTCACATAAACAAATACTATTATGTATATTTGAAGTAAATCTCGCATAACAAAATAGAGTTCATGTACACTGTATATTTCAAGTGAACTTCGCATAGCGAATACAGTTCATGTGTATTTGGAGTAAGTGTCACATAAGAGATATGGATTCATTTACTAATAATGTAAATGAATTTGATTTCAAGTTCATTGAGGTTCGGTAACTAAAAGAAGTTAGCATCACATGTACATGCATCGTTTTCGTTTTATAGTCACATCGTGGTTCATAATGTAATTGAACTTGAATTTAAGCTAGGATATAAAACTTGCATAGGAATTTGCTGTTGTCGTTCTGGAATATTTCCATATAATCCATTGTAAAACAAACAAAATAAATAGATATAAAATGAAACTCTGGTTCCAATATTGAACACAGGGTCATGGTGGACATAATCACGCCTCCACTCTACCGATAAATAGATCTTTTGCGCACTAAGCGCAAGCATATTTAATTACCTTATTATACATGCGTGTCAGAAGTCATGGATAAAACGACGTAAGTATGGACGCAGTCTTCTGACAAATAAAACGATCTATTGCTTTCTTTTTGAAACTTTTAATGATTGTTCTCTTATAGTTTGATACCGAGGACCAAAGGTTTACTTTAACATATTTTCTGATGAAAAAATCCTTTTTAGAATTTCTTTGAGAAACTATTTATTTGCACTTTCATACCCACGTTTGAAGATCCCACTTCATAATAACAATTCTTTTCACTCTAAATTCCGAATCGGACAAAAATGTATAATTTTCGTGATACCCCTCTATCGACTACTGAACCCATTGCAGAGTGGTGTTTTTATGGGTGGGGGTATTTATCGACAATGGAAAGCAATGGTAAGTTTACCTAGATAATAGATTATAATTTATGAATCATCGAAATGTGTAGATTACGGCAGTAAATATCCAAGTACTTCGTAGCATCCCTTTTCAAAAAGGAGGGGTTGAAAATTTTACAAAATATAAATATTGACAACTACTACGATCTACACAGGTAATATTTTAAAATGTAAATTTTAAAAATTGGGCGAGGTTATACTCACGACGATTGTGCTTATAACTGAAATTATTCGCGCGACAAAATTGGGAAGTCACTTTTGCATGGTTAGTGAATGTCAGGAATAATTCAGGGCTTTTTTCAATTGCTGAAAATGCAGCCTGATATTCCCTCTCCTTACACTCATTTGATATGGTGATAGCACCCCATCCCCCCTTCACCGTACACTCGTGAGAAGGAGGTGGCTTAAATTAGACTGCTGGGAATGGATTGACTAACAGTTGGATTTTTAGGGGGACACGCACCACCTAAATTGACTGATTTATGATTATTATCCTTATTTGCAATAAAGAGTCCAGCTTTAATATATGTACATATATTATACTACAAGTAAACTTTGAACTGATCAATTGTCAAATTGAAAGTTAGATATAAATCGTTTGATTTTTTTAAAAATTGTCAGAAGTATATATGATTTTAAATCATACAAATTAAATATATCTCTAACTCATGGGCAAGAGGAAGAAATTTATTATTGGGAAAAGAATATTGTGCGAATAGAAGCTTTTATATTAACATGACCGTCGTGCGAATAGTGAAAATTATAAGTGCAATCCAAAAGAACAACAACCAAACATACATGTACAAACACACCCCGTAAAACGTACTTTAATCCAAACCTCAAAACCCTAATTTGGGAATTGGTGGAGAGTGACTTAATTCGTCAGTTCAAACTATCAATTAATACTAGATCTGGATCCAGTTGCACGAAGGTTCGATAACTTTAACGGACAGTCAACTTGCCATTAACTTTAACTTGAACATTTATATAGCGTTAACTTAAAGAAAACTGTCAGTTAAACTTGACTAACTTTTGTGCAATTGGAATCTATTAATTAAGTACCACATACCACAGGAGAGAGAGAGAGAGAGAGAGAGAGAGAGAGAGAGAGAGAGAACGCAACCGATGTTGTGCTTTTTAAAAAGGAAAATAACACATTGTCAATGACATCAGTGGACTGTTATCACCTTTCCGTTTCATTCATTACTTTATTTGTTTAATTTTAGAGAGCTATAAATAACAGGGGACTGTAATTCGCTAGAAAACACCGCAAGTGAAAGGAGCGAGCAGACATAAACATATAAATCTCACCAGCTCAAATTAAATAAATATGAATGAAACATTCAAACCTGCGACCCTTAGTGGTAACTTTAATGTGTATTTGTAAGACTGATATAATTTTATGTCTCACAGTGAAAGAAGTTGTTGAGCAGCCGTCGTCGTTCGCTGTTTTATATTGACAAAGGACCCGGAAGTTTATTGCACTATGATCTTTTGACCCAGCATGACGTTTGCGTGTGCAAAACATCTATATTGCATTGATTTTACAATTTATATCCTTGTGGTTCCTATTGAAATTCAAAGCATTCTGTGATATATTTCTTTTATAATACTCGCATATTGATGTGACGAACCACACTCTTACCAAGATATATGAGAAGAAAATTTCAAGAAAGCTATCTTTTACATTACTATTCAAAACTTGAAACCCATTTGCGGCCATCCGCATCCGGAATAATTAAATTTGAATCTACACATTGTTTTATTAGAATATAACTTTGACAAAATATTCCTTTCTTCTTGAGAACTTTTCGTAAGGTTATATTTACCTGCTTAAATTGATGTTCCTACACAAAACGTTGAACCACTATCGTGATCCCAACCTTGCCTCGGCGGCAATACTTTGAGCAGATTAAAGCATCGGTATGTAATAAAGCTTTCACAAAAATTTAGACTTCTTCTTGTTTGAAACACAACACATCATTTTTACACATGTTGGCTGGATTGACAAAAACAAATAAAATTCTACGATTCAGATAACTTTTTATTACGCAAATGAAAAACAAAACAGACATTATACCCCAACCCCAATAAAACACGATTACAAAACATCCGCCTAATATCGTGAAAAGGCAAAGAATGACCAGACATTTAAATCCCAAAGAGAATATACAATCATGAGAAGGAGAAACACGGAGCCCCGGACATATCCGATGTGGGATCCTTGTTTATTTATAATCACAATATATAGCGATACCATGTGCCACAAAGTTTTACAGCTATGCAGTTATGTATTCTAGGTTGCCAGACGAAAGTAAACGTTTTGAATTCGACTACAATAGAAGACAATATTCTTTCAAAATGCTTTCAATTCTGCTCCGAATCTAGCGACACAGTTGGGATACAGGTACCATTACTCACGGGTGCTTTATTAAGATAATTTTCAACACAAATGGAAAAATAAATGTTAACTAACTTATAGAAGAATAATTTGTTGTTCATGAATTTGACTTGCAATTTCAAACTATTTGTATTGTATAACATGTAAATCCTGCCTTACAAATATGATTAATATTTCTCATTCAGGAAAACAACTGTTCCTGTCTTTCAAATCTGAATAACGGCTTCGATAATGTCTGTGATGATCAATGTGTATGGACGAACGAACAATGTAAAGAAATAGCTGCATTTTCTGTTTATGAAAGAAAAGGTATGGGATTTTTTTTCCTTCATTTTTACCAACTGTTAGACAGTTCTTTACACTTTGAATTTGACTATGTGACTACAAATTGCTCCGTTTACCTGTTAAAAATATATGGCTCACGGGGGTTGCGACCGGTCGATAGGGAATGCTGACTCCTCTTAGGCATCTGAACCCATCTCCGGTGTGTCTAGGGGTCCGTGTTTGCCCTACTCTTAATTTTGTATTCTTTATTATACGACTTATGATATTGATTATATTCACCTTCTTTTACGTTTTATCCACTTTGACAAAGTGTCGAATTCTTCCTTCATAGTCTGGCATACACTGTAGTCATTGACAAATTTCATAATAGAGACGACGTTTTGTCGCCAATCGAGAGATCGGGGCTCTCTGAATGTCGGACCGTTTAGAATAAGTAACCCAGGTCGTCATTTTCAACTCTATTTACATCATCAGTAATGACATGTGCAGCTGAACTTAATTAAAAGAAGAAATGAACCTGGCAGAATTTTGTATAAGATGGTCTTTATCTAGGCACTACAAAGTTTCTATCAAAATTCTTGGATGCATTAATACAGGTATATTTGTAGGAAGTACAGGGTGTAAACTTTAAATTCAAATATACAGGAATGAAAGACTGAACATTTTATGACCAAGCATGTTTCTCATGTCGTCGGCGTCTAATTCTTTCTTAGTAAATTTATGTACTGATACCGATGGTCAATTAAGAGAAAACTTTTCTCTATTCCTTTCGAAGCTTTCATCCCGTGGGGATCCGGATTAGAATAGGTCCCCATTACCCCTTGCTTGTTGTAAGAAGCGACTAAATGGGAAGGTCCTTCGGATGAGACAGCAAAATCCGAGGTCCCGTGGTTCGGTATATTGAAGATACCCCCTGCTCAAAGGCCGTGAGCTCCGAACATAAGCCGAAATTTTGCAGCCCTTCACTGGCAATGGTGACGTCTCCATATATAGTTATGAGATTATACGACCTATCATAAATTATTTCACCTGTTTTAACCCAAATAATTTGATTTTAAATCGATGTTTACAAATAACCGCGTCACTCTGCCATTTCAAGTGACAGTCACGTGACCAGTTCAAACTTTCAGATCATCGGTGGTCTTACCTGTGTAAAGCTGTGTATTTTGTTATAACAGTACCGTACCATAAGTTTAATAGAAATAAAAGTATCAAATACCTCTTAGTAATTTGTTGTTTTACGCTCTTTCAGCCTTAAAACTAGACAGTTGCGTATGAGTTAATAGATCATGTTGGGATTCCCCTGACGCGCGTGGGTCTATTTATAGACGTCTTTTATGGGATGATTTATATATGTAGCCACTATATTTACTTTCTAAATAATATTCGCACTATTTTCTTTTACATGCAGATGTTTTCAAGCATGCAATTAAGGGAAAGTTAATAACTTTATGAAGTAATTAATCTGCTTTAAAGTAATTATGTACAAAAATAATACATGAACATCGGGTCATACAGCTTTAAACCGACCGCGATTTGTTGCTAAATGGAAAAATCGGGATTTTTTTTCCGACCGCGATATTATCCTGCTATACAGTATGTGTATCTGACCTGAAGTATCACATACCATACATATGATGTTTATTAACTCCATCCATAAACAGTCTAAAAAAACATTTACCAGATATCGAGAAGAAAACTTTCTTACTGATGAATAATGTATGCTCATTACCAGAAACATTCTGGCATCAAACTGTCTAATAAACAAATTCAGAAGATATATCATAGAGGATGTGAATTCACATGAATGTTTTAGTACCGATCCCGACTACATAAGTATTTGGACCATGTTGTATAATGTATGCTGATGACTGTTTTCTTTTAATGCTTATGTAATGGAAATTCTTATTTGTAGATTATAAAAGCATCCTGAGTGGTTATCGTTTCGACCGTTGTATTACCCTATTTTACACCCAACAACTGTTTTGGACTAAAACTGATTGCTCAAAGAAATGTCACTATATATGTCAAAGTAAGTTTACAACGTAAGATGAAACATTTCAAAATTAGTCAATCAACATAGTCATTGAACGACTTCTGTAAGGACAAAAACGTCGTCATACTGTGTGTTCCCTTCATTGTAGCGCCATAATGAAGTGTTTTCCTGCACATTACAGCATTAAATGAAGTATATAGAAAATTAAAACAAAAATGTACGAAAGCCCAGAAGGCTCAATTCAAAATACGAGATTCGAAATTCAAAATACGAGATTGGAATTTCGAAATTCAAAATCCAAATTAACCAATCAAAATGTAGGTCACAATAGATTAAAGGATAGAGAGTACATGCATATAAACTATGACAGAAAGCTTATTCTTCTAATATGTTTACCAAACAACAAAACATTTCTTTTAAAACTATAAATGTTATGTTGTATGCTTAGCATGCAGACAGGCCCGTAGCTTTGGGTGTTTGGGTCAAGTACTCATCTATTACATGTAATATATATAAACAATAGAGGAAATTCGAACCATGAATAAATATTTCTCTCCGATCTATGTTCTTTTTACATTTTTTAGGGTCCAGGAAGCTTAACTACATGTGTCATTACGACAGAAAAATAATCTATCCACGTTTTGATAATTATCTTATCCCACTGATTCCCATTATGGGCAATATTTTGACATTATAAATCATGTCATTATATGCAAACAGGCCTGTAGAAAGTCAGGTTCATAGAAAGCGTGGAGGGGGGTGGGGGTGGAACAAGGTCGAATACACCTCAAATAGTACACTTTAATTGAAATGGAATCGAAGGTTATATGAATAAAATTAACTGATGACATCCCGTAGCAATATATTCTGATTTTAGATTAAGCTATAGGTTTACCCGCATACACTATACCATTTTTTTTCTGCTGAGAATGAATGATCATATTCTTATAATTTATTTTACATGAAGATAACTGTACATGTTTGAGTTAACAATGACACAGGCGCATGGCTTCAGCCCCCCCCCCCCCACCCCACCCCCCCCCCACCACCACCACCATGATTCACCCGAATAGCCTACTTGAGTTGATTTAATTATTTATGTTCAAAATTTCTCTGATGCATGTCACAATGTCTTGCCTACCCCAAAAGGCCAAAATAACTCAAAATAAGCCTTTTTATTGAATACCCTTAATACCCAGTGAGGGTATAAAGTTATAAAAAGGGTTTATTTTGATTTATTTTAGACTTTTTGGGTATGCAAGACATTGTTGATATTCATTAAAGAGATGTTCAACAAACATACATGTAGCAATTTCGATTTATATTTATAATCGTTTCACGCTTTTTTTAAGCTTTAGAGATTGGCCTTCTATTGGTATAACAAACTGTATTCCATTATACCGGTGTAAGGCCAATCTCTAAAGCTTACAAAAAGCGTGAAACGATTATATATAAATCGAAATAGGGATGGGATCGACAAGGAATCCACACATTTCGGAAAATTTATCGTCGCAGAAAAAAAAACCCAGAAGGGGTGTTGGTGTTGGTAGTAGGGTCCATACTTCAGATGCCTGTACAAATATCTTCCTCACCCGTTCATTTTTTATATGCGCCTGGGTGTAAATAATGGAGGAAATTCGAACCATGAATAATTATTTATCTCCCATCTATGTTGTCTCTTTTTATAATTTTTTATGTTTCAGGAAGCTTAACTACGTGCGTCATTAGTCGTTTTAAAAAACAGCTTGTCCCATTCATTCATATTTGTACACGTACATATATGTTCTATGTTCAAGTATGTATAATATGAATCAGTCCATAAGATAATTTTTAAAACGTGGATAGATTAGTATTCTGCCGTTATCACGCACGTAGTTAAGCTTCCGGGACCCTAAAAAATGTAAAAAGATACAACATAGATCAGAGATAGATATATATTTATGGTTCGAATTTCCTCCATTGTTTATATATAGATAACTGGAAAAAAATCAAACTAGAATCAATTGTTGGAGGGGTATCATCGGTTAATAGGCTTCATATACGATTTCACTTTAAGGTATATCATGATGTATATTCGTCATTATTTTGCCTGGTTATCACATACAGTGCAGAATTGATATGTGGGAGCTGGAACAAGTCTTCTGTCCCCCTCCCTTCCCGCTTTCTACGGGCCTGTCTGCATGCTAAGCATACATCAAAACATTTATAGTTTTAGAAGAAATGTTTCGTTGTTTGGTAAACATATTAGAAGAATAAGCTTTCTGTCATATTTTAAATTTACATGTATATACATGTACCCTCTAACCTTTAATCTACTGTGACCTACATTTTGATTGGTCAATTTGGATTTTGAATTTCGAAATTCGAATCTCGTATTTTGAATTTCGAATCTCGTATTTTGAATTTCGAATCTCGAATGAGCCTTCTGGGCTTTCGTATAAATAATCATTTGTTCAACTATACAAGATATACCACAAATCTATATTAATAGATCAAAGCATGTAGACAATCAATTAATCTTACTGAATTTCATTATTGACAAATGTTGGCGATTGAAAGTATTTTTGGAAGATCAAGCTTCCAAGAAATCCTGTTTAAAACAATAGAATAAGCAATGCTTTTAAGAGATAGATTTCTAGAGACCCTTCAGTCACACTCTATATTGAAATATTAGATATGCTTTTCTCTTCTTTGAATACTTTTCATATATGTTAAATCAATTTTGTGTGTAGAAAATGGAGATTTACTTGTAAACTCCCAAGAAGAGGTTACTTGGCTGGAGGCTGTTTCCATATGTGCTAGGAATCAATCAGTGTTGGCGAACATTCTACCAGAAACTAACGTTAAATTGCCCCGAAATGCTAGATATCGTCTATCGTATTGGGTTGGAATACGGCAACACTATGAAACAGGTGAAGTAAAGCGTTTTTGTATATTGATTCAAAGCAACATCACCCCAAATTGCTACAATAAAGACAGAGTTTTGTTGCAGATTACCGAAGTTTATCCAATGAAAATTAGCTATGTCAGTGTTATAGGGTAAATATTCGACTGGTCGAATTCATTCCAAGAAAAAATTCAAATAACTAAACTAATTTTGAAGACTTTGCAGCAGACATACATGTTGCACAAATTAAGTTAGGGAATACATTTAACATACATGTTCTATAGCACACGCCTTACTTCGACTTTAAGATCGATTCCATGTATTTTATCGTCAACTTCATGTGTCACGATGAGAATACAGCACGTTTTATGAACTGAAAATTCTGTGGATTTGTCCTTTAATATCGCAAATAAACCCTATCCACCCCCCACAAATGAAAAAAAAATCTAATCCCATATTTAACAAATAATGTTCTTTCAATTTTGAAAAGGAAACTTGAATCTGAAAGGAATGATTTGTTGTTCTATATTTGCCATGTTTTAAATGAAATGATTCAACTTTCTGTCAAATCAACAATTGGAAAAGGGAGGATCGACCTAATAATAACTAGTATACTTTAATGAGTATTTGAAACGCTATTGAAAATTACTGCCAGATGTAGTGATAAAATTATATGTATTTCCTTTTGATTGTGTCCGAACAAACTTGATTGAGATATTTATTTATAAACATACGAAATAAAATAAAATATATAAACAGAGGTTACTACATATCATTATCGCATGTTTGATTTTAACATTACTTTACTATGGATAGTTTCAGATGATAAATCTGTATGCCATTACATTGAGCGTTATAAAGCAAACGATATTCTATATGGAGCAGAGACGTGTACGAAGGAGTTACACTACATTTGTTTGAATGGTAGGTACGTGCCTTTATTACCCTATACAATACAAAAAAGGTTACACCTAGATGATCAGTGTCATTGGTTCAAACTTCGTTTTAAATAATTAGTTAGAATAACTCATTTCCATTGCTCTAGTACAAAATTATTTTCAATATTTACGATTAAGAAAATCATGTTTGTGATAATCATTAATGACAAAATCAATAAAATTCCTATACAACTTTTAGAAAATAAAATCGTTATAAGTGAACGTTATACTAGCAATAGCAGGAGGTGCTAGATTCCAGCCCCGATTTCACCTTTATCAGGAGGTGCTAGATTCCAGCCCCGATTTCACCTTTATCAGGAGGTGCTAGATTCCAGCCCCGATTTCACCTTTATCAGGAGGTGCTAGATTCCAGCCCCGATTTCACCTTTATCAGGAGGTGCTAGATTCCAGCCCCGATTTCACCTTTATCAGGAGGTGCTAGATTCCAGCCCCGATTTCACCTTTATCAGGAGGTGCTAGATTCCAGCCCCGATTTCACCTTTATCAGGAGGTGCTAGATTCCAGCCCCGATTTCACCTTTATCGTCCAATTTAGGTGGTTCAAGCCTAAGCATGGTAGTGACAGGTACTTCGCCAAATTCTCAGTATTTAGAATTAAAAGTTGCAAGTCTTTTGGATGAAATCAGCATTTCGCAAATTCTATGGTAGTTACATTGATCTACTTTGCTAACACAACCTGCTAATGTTGTCTGACGTGTTTCATACCAAGATATAGGGATCACTGCGGTTGTGACCAGTCCACAGGGAACGCTTACTCCTCCTATACACCTGATCCCACCTCTGCTATGTCCAGGGGTTCGTGTTTGCCATACTCTTAATTCCTTATAGGAGTCATGAGATTGATCACCGTTCTTTATCATCCGAGGTTCCGAATCACGTGCATCGGCGCGATAATGAAATATCACTGTTACGGCCCTAAACACTATATATAGCTCTATGTTTGTAATGCTTACGTACAGCTGATGATGTCTTTGTATTAGTGAAAAAATCCCGATATTAGATTTCATGTACGCTAATAGTTGTTTACATGTTCTCTAGTCAATGATATTTCAGAAGACACTACATCCACAAGTATGGTTAAACCAAGTGATTCTACAACTCAACACCCAGTATCGGTCACAAATCATCAAGGTAAATCCTGCCAATGGACAAAATTGGTATATTTTATTAGAAAGTGTTTGGCGTTAGATTTTCTCTTTAATTCAAATTTGCATTTAGATGATTTGATTATTTTTCACTGCTCTGAACAATTAAAGGACAAAACGCATGGTTTGAAAGGTTTTTTAGTTTTTAATTAAAATCAATTCCTGATGTGTTTAATAACAAAACTGAAATATTTCAAAATTCAACTGTAGCTAATTTTAAAAGTTCTAAGACGATGATATTCGAATTCCGCGATATGCATATTTTTAAACCGATTTTCCGCGCCATTATGTGTGAAATCATATGCGCCCTTTCGATCGTGGAAGTGTGTAGACAGCTGGCCCTTTTACGCGATTGTAAAATGTGGGATTATGTCATTCTGTGCCGCCTTCGGTTGTAACAGTCGACAGAGGAAGGGATCCATGGTAAGTTTCTTTTTCACCTATCCGAAGGATGCGGTGAGGAGGAAGATCTGGTGATTTTCTGGCGCCGTGAGGACTTTGTGCCAACGAAGAACAACATTTTTCCAAGGGCCAGTTAGATAGAGATTCAGAAAAGCTTCAGGAGAATGGCTTCGCTGGAGCTAAAATCCGACTGCGGAGCGATGCTGTACCATATATCCTTTTTGTAGTGCGTCATCTTCAGGATGGGAATGTCACAGCCACATTTGCAAAACGCCAGACAGCCGATGTAAGTTATTAGTAACATTTGTACTTAATATTTTCATATTGTTAATATTGGTATAATAATCAATGAATATAATTCATTCTGAAGTGAATATAATACATGTACATGTACATAGGTAGTTTGAGAAAATGATCTATAGTAAAATAGAAATCTACTGTATGTAAAACTTATACGGTACCTATTTTGATGCACCAGATGCGCACTTCGACAAATAATGTCTCTTCAGTGATGCTCAACCGAAATGTTTGAAATCCGAAATAACAATGAAGTTTTAGAGCTATTAGGGGAAAACAGTGCGCCAAAAAAAAAAAAAAAAAAGGAGTCAAATTCGTCTAAGGATAAGAGCTATGCGTGAGGGAGATAATTCTTAATTTTGAAATGAATTTCTAAATTTTATAACCAATTAAATATACATCCGTATTTTCAAGCTAGTAACGAAGTACTTCGCTACTGGACTGTAGAGACCCTCGGGGACTAACAGTCCACTAGCAAAGGCCTCGACCCAGGGGTCATAATGTAAAACTTATACGGTACCAATTTGGATGCACCAGATGCGCATTTCGACAAATAATGTCTCTTCAGTGATGCTCAACCGAAATGTTTGAAATCCGAAATAACAACGAAGTTTTAGAGCTATTATAGGGGAAAACAGTGCGCCAAAAAAAGTGGAGTCAAATTCGTCTAAAGATAAGAGCTATGCGTGAGGGAGATAATCCTTAATTTTGAAATGAATTTCTAAATTTTATAACCAATTAAATATACATCCGTATTTTCAATCTAGTAACGGAGTACTTCGCTACTGGGCTGTGGAGACCCTCGGGGACTAACAGTCCACCAGCAGAGGCATATGTAGATTACATTGTAGTTTTTTAAAATGCAAATAAGTGTGGGGTCAGGTGATTGGGGGATGGGTAATCATTCTCCGTTGACTGGTCACACCCGCCGTGAGCCCTATATCCTGATCAGACAAATGGAGTTATCCGTGGTCATAATTAGTGTGCCAAGAACGGTCTAACAATCGGTATGACACACGTTAGACAGCATTTGACCGGTCGACAGGGGATGCATACTCCTCCTAGGCACCTTATGCCACCCGCCTCTGGTGTGCCCAGGGGTGCGTGTTTGTCCAACTATCTATTTTATATTGCTTATACACTGTAGGAGTTATGCGATTGATCACTGTTTGTGATCTTCACCTTTCATTACGTAATGTAACTAACTTAATGTAATCTTTTTTTGTATATACTATACAGGTGTTTCAAAGAAGGTGGGCTCTGCCGCTAATAGGCAAGACGGTGAGATATCCAACTCTGGGTGATGAGTTCTGACAACCATTGTTCCTGGGTGGCAGCCTCCAGTGGGGATAGCGGAGACCAGAAGAACAGAAGTGGTCTTCCGTGGTGGAGCATGTCACCAACAAAAATGATAAATGTCATATTGGGGTGTTGACCGAGGACGGACAATTTATGATAAGACAATAAAGTATATACTTGTATGCAAAGGTGAAGATAACGAACAGTGATCAATCTCATAACTCCTACAAGCAATACAATATAGATAGTTGGGCAAACACGGACCCCTGGACACACCAGAGGTGGGATCAGGTGCCTAGGAGGAGTAAGCATCCCCTGTATGTAAAGTAATGAAACATCATTGACTATGACCAATCAAAGGTGTTTATTAATATTTGTAGATTGATACTGATTAAGTCCAACCTATAAAATTTTACAGGTTTCGGTGCCCACAAGCTCTTCAAAGAGGTGGTGGAGAGCAAGTTCCTGCTAAAAGATATGAGGAAGTTATCTCCCCTGCGCCAAACCTACAGCCTTGGAGGTGTTTCACAGTGTTGTGAACAGCTTTGCACCGAAGACCGCCAACTTTTTCTACCCATTGATAATGCCCAGGCAATTTTGATCTTATAAGATGCATTAAATAAAAACTAACTATGTTTAGAATTTTTTATTTGATATATTGCATTTATAATAGCTACATGTATATGTTTGTTCAAGTCTGTAAATTGTAAAGTCTTCAACATATTTTGTACAGATTGAGTATGACAGCTCTACACTTTAATGAGCATGGTCAGCGTGAACAGGCTGTGATCAGATCTAGGGATTTACAGTGCCAGCTTAGCTATCTGAAAGGGAAAAAGGGAGAATATGCAGATACATGACTCAATGGTAAGACTAAAGAGTTCAGATGATAATATTTTGAAGATGCAATCTTTAAGTACAAATCATTTTCAATGCGTATGTACAAAAATGATCATTTCAAACAAATTAGAAAATTAACTTTCTAAACAAAACACACAGTTTAAGTAAATTGTATCCTGAATTAAACTTTTTAATTATCACGTTTCAGAGACTACAGGGCCATATTGTGGATAAACCTTGTTGAACGGTGCATGCAACTTCTCTCATACTTATTCGCTTGATCACATGGGAAAGTCATCATTGGATATCAGGCACCATCCACCAAATCGTCATACGCTGCAGTTGTCAAGGACCAGCTGATCATCACATGATTGGGGAGGCAACCCTAACCAGCAGAACAAAGGTACTGATATCCGGTGTAACTTTTGAGGGACACTGCTGTCGAATCCTGGATATCACAAACGCTGGATTAAACTTCCGATTGCCTCATCCAAGACTGTGACATACCCATACTACAAATCGTCGATAGGCGATGTGTCGATATACTCGGTTAAGATTGATTTCATCATTATTTAATTTGTGCTTGTACAATATTGATTCTATGTTTGGATGTTTTTCTCTCTCCACTGTCAATATAAAATCCTATTGTATACTTTCAAGCCTCTACATGGATTAGCTCCAGCATATTTCCAGGAACTAGTTCAAGTCTGCCATCCATAGCAACACTTCGTTCTGTGGATTTATTATACTTTCTAAACCCACGTGCTCGTACTAAACTATATGGCGAAAGACGGTTTGATGTTTGGTGTCGAGAGTTCATTAGCTGCTTTTAAAACAAACTTAAAACATCTCTATTTTATATTTGCATTTAATTTGTAATTGGGTATTGGATACAGTTATTTCAAATAAAACCACAGAACAACCCTCAGTTTTAGTATTATTTTATGCCTTTTTCTATATATTTATTCTGCTTTGTTTTAGTTTGGTTTTATTGTGTTACATGTAAAGCGCCTCGGGGTAATTGTCTTAATTAGATAAAGCGCTACATAAATGTATAATAATAATAATGATAATAATAATTGATATCTTATCATTTGACAATGGTGAATAATTTTTCATTTTGTCTGTTATTGTGAATTAATCACTGTATTTGTATATATTGTATCTATTTCTTATTTAGTGTATGGTAATATTCTAAGCACGATTAAAATGTGATTAACTTCTTTAGTGTCGTACTCATTGAATGGTTCATTGTCATCGAATGTCCCTTCTGTCTGAATGCAGTCATAAAGGCTAACTTCCGGAACTCGAACATTCAAAGAATTGTCGATAAAAGTCTGGTGATGTTTGACGCACTCCCGTTCACTTGAAGTCTACATTAACATCGGGATTCGGACGCATTGGTGGTTTAAACATATAAGGCTGAACATTGATGTTACATGTAACGTGAATGTCATCGATGCTGACACACTCGTTATTCATCGTGACAAAGTATCGCTCTTTTACCGTCTCAACACAGAATCAGCTGTTCGAAAGGGCGTAAATGTCATAGTACCATGTGACACCCCTATCTAATTATTCTAGGTCCTTAGTTTTAAATAAATAGCAAAGAAGTAGGAACAGTTTCTACAGTCATATGGCCTAAAATATTGATGATTTCAATTGGAGCTCAAATCCTGGCATTCAATTAAGGAATAGTTTAGCAAACCCAAAATTCACTCAGTTTGATACAGCAAAATGATTTGTGTCATATGACGAGAGCTTGAAGTTGGCATAAAATTGCAAAAATGCCATTTTCAATGAAAATATCCACAAATTCAGGTGGTTTTCCTTTTAGGAAACATACAGCGCATGCGTCGAGCAAATTCATATTGAAGCATGTTTTTCATCTCAAAATAATACACAATATATATCACTTTCATTTTGCTCGACAAATGCGTTCATCTTTTCCTGAGCAATAATTTGTATGACATTTGACAGTTTTCAGGCTTATTTTGAGAAAAAGGCGTGAAATGTCTTATTCATGATGTCCATAGAGAACATAAATTAATACATATTCATGGCCTAATCATCTATGAAAAATCAAAATTGTATTTGTTTGGCGATATTGTCATGACCGTTTAATCAAAGATGCATAATAACAGATACTGATGGAGCTATTGACAGATATGATACATGTGCATCAGATAAGACATGCTATATATACAATATTACAGCATATAGCAGATGTAAACAGTTAGAAAATAAAATATCATCTTTATCTGATGAGCCTGGAAAAGACAGTGCACACTGGAGACAAAATTATAATAACAAAATCCAGTCCCTAGTCAATACTTAAAGTCAGAAGATTCACTGGTCCAAAAATATCGTCTAACGTCAACTTCCAAGTAAGTTCCTTTGTAATAGAGCAGACATCGCTTTTCATTGTCATGACGCTGCCAAAGACAAAACGGAAGCCGAAACAAAAGAATATACAATTATTATGGAATTAGGAGGTAGGGAGGGATACTTTGTGCTTGAATCAAAGTTGGATGCTGAGACAGAAAAAATGTAAACAACGCGCGTGATCCAAAAGTAATAAATATGACCACTTTCGTAATACTAAAGATGGTGATTGTACAATAACTTATTAGAGTTGTCGTTCTTTTCCTAACCACTATATGCATAAAATTACACGGTTTATCCATCTTGTGATAAGGCAGCATTAACTGGAGATATATCTATCGGACGGGTACAATTGAAGGCAAATTATCACAATTTATCGGTAAAGCACTCATATCTGTATGGATTTGCCCTGTATGGAAGCTTGTAAATTACAACTACCCTTGAAATACACAAATTACACCCAGTACGACAACTTTTCGATAGTTATTGTCATTCCCAGGACATACAGATCAGAGGTCATAGTCATCAGTCATGATCATGACAACTGGACTTTGTGTCTATTTGAAGTATAATATACATGAAAAGGTAGATAAAAACAAACAGTACTGGGAAATATACGTGTTACAAATAACATCTGTCATATTGTCATATTTGTTTTACTGAGTGTAATTTGTATATTTACTGGGTGGTTGCATATTTTGTATTCACATTCACTAATTTAAAAAATTACAAAAAAATGAAACATTTATTGTCATTGAATTAAACTGTTTAGAGTTTCTCTTTCACAATTCGAAAAGACAATTGAAGGAAAAAGTGAAGATAACAAACAGTGATCAATCTTATCCATCTTAAAAAGTATACAAAATTAAGAATAGGGCAAATATCAACCTCTCGGCACACCAGAGATATGATCAGGTGCCAAGGAGGAGTACATATCCTGTTTACCTATCTCACCCGCCATGAGAGCTATATCATAATCAGGTTAACGGAGTAATTCTTAGTCAAAATCAGTATGTAAAGAAGAACCTAACAATTGGTATGAAGCACGTCAAACATCATTCGACCTGATGAAAATTGTCTTTGCAAATTTGATCATTTTGATGACCATAAAATTTGCGAAATGTTGACTTTTGATGAAACTGTTGAAACCCCTGTAACATCAACTTATTTGTTGGTAGCCTACCCGATTTAAAAACTTCATCATACGCAGAACATACCCATGCGTATTGAATGAGTTGAGAGGTATAACCACTATATAACGGTGATAATGGAATGTTTCTATATAAATATGGGACGTTGACAATGGAGAGCTGAAATCATCCCATTTGTCATATAGATGAGTTGTTGGTTTGACATTAAGATTTATGATCAATAAAATACCCAAGTATGAAAGGTGAAGATAACGAACAGTGATCAATCTCATAACTCCTATAAGTAATACAAAATAGATAGTTAGGTAAACACGGATCCTGGACACAGAAGAGGTGGGGTCAGGTGCCTAGGAAGAATAAGCATCCCCTATCGACCAGTCACACCCACCGTGAGCCATATATCCTTATCAGGTAAACGGAATTATCCGTAGTCAAATTCAGTATGCCAAGTTTTGTGCTGGGCAAAAAGGAGACTGTAATGTCTTTTATTTCGAGTTGACCTGGATCTATCAAATTGATATATGAATGAAAAATGATTATTGTAACTAGATAAAACACCGTCGATATATCTAGATGTTGAGATGATGGCCAAAGCAAAAGATTTTTTTCATCTTATGTAGAAGTTTTCAAATAAATTCTGCCTCATAAGAATACAAATACAGATTAGCTAATCAAGGAGCACAATTCCCGTCTCCGCTAATCCGATGGAAGATCTGATCACCGATATATATTGCCAATGAAGAATCCAGCATATTTTATATCAAGATCAGAGTACCTGTGCGTAGAATCAGAGTGGTGTTTAACCAAGTTATATTTGAGGACTAACAATAAGATATGAATGTTTACGTGTGTCATTTGTATTGAAGAAACAGCTGTCTCTGATGTCAAACCGTCAATTTCTTGTACTAATAGTAAACTGTAATTCAAAGGTATCCTGTGCTTGGAGAAGAACATGCCAGTCAGAAAGAAATACTAACATTCATGATGAGACTTCACGAGAAGTACATGTACATATCTCAATACTGCAAACCCTTATAAAACATATATGTCTATTAAGATATCATGAAATGACAAGTAGACTAACAGATGATGCGTTTTTTTCCACGAACAGTTCAGGCAGGATTTCCCTGTTTAAAAATATGTGAAATATTGATTAGAATATTCATTTAAGAAATGACGAACACTTGGTTATCAGTGTAAGTAAGACATGCAGGAATCTTCTACAAATATCCACAATAGCACTTGTTACTGCATATAATAAAAATAAAACGACATTTTACTGATATAGACTTAGAATCATGTTAGTTATTCTACCTTTGTGTATGATGAAAACAAAACCTATATACGATTAAAATCACCATTCTCTACCATCACAAAAAATCCTTAAAAAATCCTTTAAACAAAAAAACCTCCAACGGAACTAATCAATTAAGAAATCATTAAACCTAACATCTTAAATGTAAACCTGCTATCCTACATTGCCCGGATGTTCAGTCAGGAAGTAAAATTTCCTTGTTCTCCACTATAACTGGGATGACACATATACACACGTCTAGCAGAATGTTTTTCTCTTCATTGCATAATACAACCCAAACTGATGATTACAATGGATAAGTACAAATATTTTCGAGTTTGGATTCTATTTTCTTCTGTTGGTGAGTTAGGGAAAATTTGATATCTGCTGTCGGATACGTGCTTGTAATTCACTTTGTTATTCTACCAATGAAACAAATGTATAACCTTTGTTGTAACTAAAAATCATGAATACTATGTTATATGGTAAGCCTACGGTCGTCGTTCGTTAACGGTATGATACTTATCCTAATGTGTAAAAACTTGTGAAGTACATCCGTTTTCGTCTACAATTGTGGGAATCCTTTTGTTGTGCAGGTGACATATATTTTTGTTAGATTTCACAGACTACAATTTTGGTATAGTTGGTTGCATATTGTTTAACGTCCCTCTCGAGATTTTTTACTCATATGGATCCGTCACCATCATCGGTGAAGGATGCAGACTTTAGGCCTATGCTCATGGCAAACAGGAGGAATCTTTTAAGCCAAACCTGCTTTGACACTGAGTCTCATTATAACGGTTTCACCTGAAGGACCACCCTATTTAGTTTCATCTTACCACATGCAAGGGGTAATGAGGACCTATCTAACCCGGATCTCCCGGGCTCTGTTTTGGTACGACTATATTTTTTGTATTAAGAGAAAATTTGGAGGACTTTCTTTTCTGGACGAAAATATAATATTCTCTTCTAATGATCTAAATAAACACTAATCCTAACAAAGTTAAATATAAATAAAGTTTTAAAAATGCGTCATGAAACATTCCTGTCATCATTTGTATTTGATGAGCATATATGAAATACTCTTATATATGGTTATGCCAAATTTAAAAGAAAATGCTCGAGAAGATCTAAATTTCTATAAACCATGGAAGTACAAAAATATCATTTTTACGAGAAAAGGTACAATTACGATGAAACGAATAACAAATGCACTATCAATAATGACGTTATAGCTCGTATTTGATGAGTGTATATGAAATACTCATACACATGTATAGAGATACACTGTATACCAAACATGAAAGCAAAACGCTTCAGGAAGACCTATATGTCCTTTAAACAACATGAATTTGTGTTTGAAATTTATTTGAATATTTAGTGATTCGACGAAATATAAAAGATTTAAGTGTTCAGGGGAAGGAACCAATAGTCATCATAAAATGATACGCTATGTGGAGTGTCACATCTTGACACCCACGTCTGTTAAACAGCATGAAATCAAATCGGAAGAAATTAAGAGAAATGATGTCTACGGACAAATATTTGTCATTGAAAATTCTTTAATATGAGCTACATATGAAAATATTTACATAATTGATTTCTTATATGAATTGCAATCGTAATACGCATACACATAATTTGTTGGACATGTGGGTTTATTTTCAATCAAATTTTGGAACAGTGATACATGTCCATGCATCAACTGTGAAAGTGGAAAAAGTATACCTCAATTGGACATACTCGAACGAGGCATGTGTCTTACTGGATTTCCTTAGTGTGAAACCCAATTTTAAGACGCTTGTGGCGGACATGAAACAAAATGAAAAGTACTGGATTAAAGATAATGTGGTGGAAAGAAGCGTCGTGACCAAAGGCAAGTGAAGCTCACATAAACAAATACTATTATGTATATTTGAAGTAAATCTCGCATAACAAAATAGAGTTCATGTACACTGTATATTTCAAGTGAACTTCGCATAGCGAATACAGTTCATGTGTATTTGGAGTAAGTGTCACATAAGAGATATGGATTCATTTACTAATAATGTAAATGAATTTGATTTCAAGTTCATTGAGGTTCGGTAACTAAAAGAAGTTAGCATCACATGTACATGCATCGTTTTCGTTTTATAGTCACATCGTGGTTCATAATGTAATTGAACTTGAATTTAAGCTAGGATATAAAACTTGCATAGGAATTTGCTGTTGTCGTTCTGGAATATTTCCATATAATCCATTGTAAAACAAACAAAATAAATAGATATAAAATGAAACTCTGGTTCCAATATTGAACACAGGGTCATGGTGGACATAATCACGCCTCCACTCTACCGATAAATAGATCTTTTGCGCACTAAGCGCAAGCATATTTAATTACCTTATTATACATGCGTGTCAGAAGTCATGGATAAAACGACGTAAGTATGGACGCAGTCTTCTGACAAATAAAACGATCTATTGCTTTCTTTTTGAAACTTTTAATGATTGTTCTCTTATAGTTTGATACCGAGGACCAAAGGTTTACTTTAACATATTTTCTGATGAAAAAATCCTTTTTAGAATTTCTTTGAGAAACTATTTATTTGCACTTTCATACCCACGTTTGAAGATCCCACTTCATAATAACAATTCTTTTCACTCTAAATTCCGAATCGGACAAAAATGTATAATTTTCGTGATACCCCTCTATCGACTACTGAACCCATTGCAGAGTGGTGTTTTTATGGGTGGGGGTATTTATCGACAATGGAAAGCAATGGTAAGTTTACCTAGATAATAGATTATAATTTATGAATCATCGAAATGTGTAGATTACGGCAGTAAATATCCAAGTACTTCGTAGCATCCCTTTTCAAAAAGGAGGGGTTGAAAATTTTACAAAATATAAATATTGACAACTACTACGATCTACACAGGTAATATTTTAAAATGTAAATTTTAAAAATTGGGCGAGGTTATACTCACGACGATTGTGCTTATAACTGAAATTATTCGCGCGACAAAATTGGGAAGTCACTTTTGCATGGTTAGTGAATGTCAGGAATAATTCAGGGCTTTTTTCAATTGCTGAAAATGCAGCCTGATATTCCCTCTCCTTACACTCATTTGATATGGTGATAGCACCCCATCCCCCCTTCACCGTACACTCGTGAGAAGGAGGTGGCTTAAATTAGACTGCTGGGAATGGATTGACTAACAGTTGGATTTTTAGGGGGACACGCACCACCTAAATTGACTGATTTATGATTATTATCCTTATTTGCAATAAAGAGTCCAGCTTTAATATATGTACATATATTATACTACAAGTAAACTTTGAACTGATCAATTGTCAAATTGAAAGTTAGATATAAATCGTTTGATTTTTTTAAAAATTGTCAGAAGTATATATGATTTTAAATCATACAAATTAAATATATCTCTAACTCATGGGCAAGAGGAAGAAATTTATTATTGGGAAAAGAATATTGTGCGAATAGAAGCTTTTATATTAACATGACCGTCGTGCGAATAGTGAAAATTATAAGTGCAATCCAAAAGAACAACAACCAAACATACATGTACAAACACACCCCGTAAAACGTACTTTAATCCAAACCTCAAAACCCTAATTTGGGAATTGGTGGAGAGTGACTTAATTCGTCAGTTCAAACTATCAATTAATACTAGATCTGGATCCAGTTGCACGAAGGTTCGATAACTTTAACGGACAGTCAACTTGCCATTAACTTTAACTTGAACATTTATATAGCGTTAACTTAAAGAAAACTGTCAGTTAAACTTGACTAACTTTTGTGCAATTGGAATCTATTAATTAAGTACCACATACCACAGGAGAGAGAGAGAGAGAGAGAGAGAGAGAGAGAGAGAACGCAACCGATGTTGTGCTTTTTAAAAAGGAAAATAACACATTGTCAATGACATCAGTGGACTGTTATCACCTTTCCGTTTCATTCATTACTTTATTTGTTTAATTTTAGAGAGCTATAAATAACAGGGGACTGTAATTCGCTAGAAAACACCGCAAGTGAAAGGAGCGAGCAGACATAAACATATAAATCTCACCAGCTCAAATTAAATAAATATGAATGAAACATTCAAACCTGCGACCCTTAGTGGTAACTTTAATGTGTATTTGTAAGACTGATATAATTTTATGTCTCACAGTGAAAGAAGTTGTTGAGCAGCCGTCGTCGTTCGCTGTTTTATATTGACAAAGGACCCGGAAGTTTATTGCACTATGATCTTTTGACCCAGCATGACGTTTGCGTGTGCAAAACATCTATATTGCATTGATTTTACAATTTATATCCTTGTGGTTCCTATTGAAATTCAAAGCATTCTGTGATATATTTCTTTTATAATACTCGCATATTGATGTGACGAACCACACTCTTACCAAGATATATGAGAAGAAAATTTCAAGAAAGCTATCTTTTACATTACTATTCAAAACTTGAAACCCATTTGCGGCCATCCGCATCCGGAATAATTAAATTTGAATCTACACATTGTTTTATTAGAATATAACTTTGACAAAATATTCCTTTCTTCTTGAGAACTTTTCGTAAGGTTATATTTACCTGCTTAAATTGATGTTCCTACACAAAACGTTGAACCACTATCGTGATCCCAACCTTGCCTCGGCGGCAATACTTTGAGCAGATTAAAGCATCGGTATGTAATAAAGCTTTCACAAAAATTTAGACTTCTTCTTGTTTGAAACACAACACATCATTTTTACACATGTTGGCTGGATTGACAAAAACAAATAAAATTCTACGATTCAGATAACTTTTTATTACGCAAATGAAAAACAAAACAGACATTATACCCCAACCCCAATAAAACACGATTACAAAACATCCGCCTAATATCGTGAAAAGGCAAAGAATGACCAGACATTTAAATCCCAAAGAGAATATACAATCATGAGAAGGAGAAACACGGAGCCCCGGACATATCCGATGTGGGATCCTTGTTTATTTATAATCACAATATATAGCGATACCATGTGCCACAAAGTTTTACAGCTATGCAGTTATGTATTCTAGGTTGCCAGACGAAAGTAAACGTTTTGAATTCGACTACAATAGAAGACAATATTCTTTCAAAATGCTTTCAATTCTGCTCCGAATCTAGCGACACAGTTGGGATACAGGTACCATTACTCACGGGTGCTTTATTAAGATAATTTTCAACACAAATGGAAAAATAAATGTTAACTAACTTATAGAAGAATAATTTGTTGTTCATGAATTTGACTTGCAATTTCAAACTATTTGTATTGTATAACATGTAAATCCTGCCTTACAAATATGATTAATATTTCTCATTCAGGAAAACAACTGTTCCTGTCTTTCAAATCTGAATAACGGCTTCGATAATGTCTGTGATGATCAATGTGTATGGACGAACGAACAATGTAAAGAAATAGCTGCATTTTCTGTTTATGAAAGAAAAGGTATGGGATTTTTTTTCCTTCATTTTTACCAACTGTTAGACAGTTCTTTACACTTTGAATTTGACTATGTGACTACAAATTGCTCCGTTTACCTGTTAAAAATATATGGCTCACGGGGGTTGCGACCGGTCGATAGGGAATGCTGACTCCTCTTAGGCATCTGAACCCATCTCCGGTGTGTCTAGGGGTCCGTGTTTGCCCTACTCTTAATTTTGTATTCTTTATTATACGACTTATGATATTGATTATATTCACCTTCTTTTACGTTTTATCCACTTTGACAAAGTGTCGAATTCTTCCTTCATAGTCTGGCATACACTGTAGTCATTGACAAATTTCATAATAGAGACGACGTTTTGTCGCCAATCGAGAGATCGGGGCTCTCTGAATGTCGGACCGTTTAGAATAAGTAACCCAGGTCGTCATTTTCAACTCTATTTACATCATCAGTAATGACATGTGCAGCTGAACTTAATTAAAAGAAGAAATGAACCTGGCAGAATTTTGTATAAGATGGTCTTTATCTAGGCACTACAAAGTTTCTATCAAAATTCTTGGATGCATTAATACAGGTATATTTGTAGGAAGTACAGGGTGTAAACTTTAAATTCAAATATACAGGAATGAAAGACTGAACATTTTATGACCAAGCATGTTTCTCATGTCGTCGGCGTCTAATTCTTTCTTAGTAAATTTATGTACTGATACCGATGGTCAATTAAGAGAAAACTTTTCTCTATTCCTTTCGAAGCTTTCATCCCGTGGGGATCCGGATTAGAATAGGTCCCCATTACCCCTTGCTTGTTGTAAGAAGCGACTAAATGGGAAGGTCCTTCGGATGAGACAGCAAAATCCGAGGTCCCGTGGTTCGGTATATTGAAGATACCCCCTGCTCAAAGGCCGTGAGCTCCGAACATAAGCCGAAATTTTGCAGCCCTTCACTGGCAATGGTGACGTCTCCATATATAGTTATGAGATTATACGACCTATCATAAATTATTTCACCTGTTTTAACCCAAATAATTTGATTTTAAATCGATGTTTACAAATAACCGCGTCACTCTGCCATTTCAAGTGACAGTCACGTGACCAGTTCAAACTTTCAGATCATCGGTGGTCTTACCTGTGTAAAGCTGTGTATTTTGTTATAACAGTACCGTACCATAAGTTTAATAGAAATAAAAGTATCAAATACCTCTTAGTAATTTGTTGTTTTACGCTCTTTCAGCCTTAAAACTAGACAGTTGCGTATGAGTTAATAGATCATGTTGGGATTCCCCTGACGCGCGTGGGTCTATTTATAGACGTCTTTTATGGGATGATTTATATATGTAGCCACTATATTTACTTTCTAAATAATATTCGCACTATTTTCTTTTACATGCAGATGTTTTCAAGCATGCAATTAAGGGAAAGTTAATAACTTTATGAAGTAATTAATCTGCTTTAAAGTAATTATGTACAAAAATAATACATGAACATCGGGTCATACAGCTTTAAACCGACCGCGATTTGTTGCTAAATGGAAAAATCGGGATTTTTTTTCCGACCGCGATATTATCCTGCTATACAGTATGTGTATCTGACCTGAAGTATCACATACCATACATATGATGTTTATTAACTCCATCCATAAACAGTCTAAAAAAACATTTACCAGATATCGAGAAGAAAACTTTCTTACTGATGAATAATGTATGCTCATTACCAGAAACATTCTGGCATCAAACTGTCTAATAAACAAATTCAGAAGATATATCATAGAGGATGTGAATTCACATGAATGTTTTAGTACCGATCCCGACTACATAAGTATTTGGACCATGTTGTATAATGTATGCTGATGACTGTTTTCTTTTAATGCTTATGTAATGGAAATTCTTATTTGTAGATTATAAAAGCATCCTGAGTGGTTATCGTTTCGACCGTTGTATTACCCTATTTTACACCCAACAACTGTTTTGGACTAAAACTGATTGCTCAAAGAAATGTCACTATATATGTCAAAGTAAGTTTACAACGTAAGATGAAACATTTCAAAATTAGTCAATCAACATAGTCATTGAACGACTTCTGTAAGGACAAAAACGTCGTCATACTGTGTGTTCCCTTCATTGTAGCGCCATAATGAAGTGTTTTCCTGCACATTACAGCATTAAATGAAGTATATAGAAAATTAAAACAAAAATGTACGAAAGCCCAGAAGGCTCAATTCAAAATACGAGATTCGAAATTCAAAATACGAGATTGGAATTTCGAAATTCAAAATCCAAATTAACCAATCAAAATGTAGGTCACAATAGATTAAAGGATAGAGAGTACATGCATATAAACTATGACAGAAAGCTTATTCTTCTAATATGTTTACCAAACAACAAAACATTTCTTTTAAAACTATAAATGTTATGTTGTATGCTTAGCATGCAGACAGGCCCGTAGCTTTGGGTGTTTGGGTCAAGTACTCATCTATTACATGTAATATATATAAACAATAGAGGAAATTCGAACCATGAATAAATATTTCTCTCCGATCTATGTTCTTTTTACATTTTTTAGGGTCCAGGAAGCTTAACTACATGTGTCATTACGACAGAAAAATAATCTATCCACGTTTTGATAATTATCTTATCCCACTGATTCCCATTATGGGCAATATTTTGACATTATAAATCATGTCATTATATGCAAACAGGCCTGTAGAAAGTCAGGTTCATAGAAAGCGTGGAGGGGGGTGGGGGTGGAACAAGGTCGAATACACCTCAAATAGTACACTTTAATTGAAATGGAATCGAAGGTTATATGAATAAAATTAACTGATGACATCCCGTAGCAATATATTCTGATTTTAGATTAAGCTATAGGTTTACCCGCATACACTATACCATTTTTTTTCTGCTGAGAATGAATGATCATATTCTTATAATTTATTTTACATGAAGATAACTGTACATGTTTGAGTTAACAATGACACAGGCGCATGGCTTCAGCCCCCCCCCCCCCACCCCACCCCCCCCCCCCCACCACCACCACCATGATTCACCCGAATAGCCTACTTGAGTTGATTTAATTATTTATGTTCAAAATTTCTCTGATGCATGTCACAATGTCTTGCCTACCCCAAAAGGCCAAAATAACTCAAAATAAGCCTTTTTATTGAATACCCTTAATACCCAGTGAGGGTATAAAGTTATAAAAAGGGTTTATTTTGATTTATTTTAGACTTTTTGGGTATGCAAGACATTGTTGATATTCATTAAAGAGATGTTCAACAAACATACATGTAGCAATTTCGATTTATATTTATAATCGTTTCACGCTTTTTTTAAGCTTTAGAGATTGGCCTTCTATTGGTATAACAAACTGTATTCCATTATACCGGTGTAAGGCCAATCTCTAAAGCTTACAAAAAGCGTGAAACGATTATATATAAATCGAAATAGGGATGGGATCGACAAGGAATCCACACATTTCGGAAAATTTATCGTCGCAGAAAAAAAAACCCAGAAGGGGTGTTGGTGTTGGTAGTAGGGTCCATACTTCAGATGCCTGTACAAATATCTTCCTCACCCGTTCATTTTTTATATGCGCCTGGGTGTAAATAATGGAGGAAATTCGAACCATGAATAATTATTTATCTCCCATCTATGTTGTCTCTTTTTATAATTTTTTATGTTTCAGGAAGCTTAACTACGTGCGTCATTAGTCGTTTTAAAAAACAGCTTGTCCCATTCATTCATATTTGTACACGTACATATATGTTCTATGTTCAAGTATGTATAATATGAATCAGTCCATAAGATAATTTTTAAAACGTGGATAGATTAGTATTCTGCCGTTATCACGCACGTAGTTAAGCTTCCGGGACCCTAAAAAATGTAAAAAGATACAACATAGATCAGAGATAGATATATATTTATGGTTCGAATTTCCTCCATTGTTTATATATAGATAACTGGAAAAAAATCAAACTAGAATCAATTGTTGGAGGGGTATCATCGGTTAATAGGCTTCATATACGATTTCACTTTAAGGTATATCATGATGTATATTCGTCATTATTTTGCCTGGTTATCACATACAGTGCAGAATTAATATGTGGGAGCTGGAACAAGTCTTCTGTCCCCCTCCCTTCCCGCTTTCTACGGGCCTGTCTGCATGCTAAGCATACATCAAAACATTTATAGTTTTAGAAGAAATGTTTCGTTGTTTGGTAAACATATTAGAAGAATAAGCTTTCTGTCATATTTTAAATTTACATGTATATACATGTACCCTCTAACCTTTAATCTACTGTGACCTACATTTTGATTGGTCAATTTGGATTTTGAATTTCGAAATTCGAATCTCGTATTTTGAATTTCGAATCTCGTATTTTGAATTTCGAATCTCGAATGAGCCTTCTGGGCTTTCGTATAAATAATCATTTGTTCAACTATACAAGATATACCACAAATCTATATTAATAGATCAAAGCATGTAGACAATCAATTAATCTTACTGAATTTCATTATTGACAAATGTTGGCGATTGAAAGTATTTTTGGAAGATCAAGCTTCCAAGAAATCCTGTTTAAAACAATAGAATAAGCAATGCTTTTAAGAGATAGATTTCTAGAGACCCTTCAGTCACACTCTATATTGAAATATTAGATATGCTTTTCTCTTCTTTGAATACTTTTCATATATGTTAAATCAATTTTGTGTGTAGAAAATGGAGATTTACTTGTAAACTCCCAAGAAGAGGTTACTTGGCTGGAGGCTGTTTCCATATGTGCTAGGAATCAATCAGTGTTGGCGAACATTCTACCAGAAACTAACGTTAAATTGCCCCGAAATGCTAGATATCGTCTATCGTATTGGGTTGGAATACGGCAACACTATGAAACAGGTGAAGTAAAGCGTTTTTGTATATTGATTCAAAGCAACATCACCCCAAATTGCTACAATAAAGACAGAGTTTTGTTGCAGATTACCGAAGTTTATCCAATGAAAATTAGCTATGTCAGTGTTATAGGGTAAATATTCGACTGGTCGAATTCATTCCAAGAAAAAATTCAAATAACTAAACTAATTTTGAAGACTTTGCAGCAGACATACATGTTGCACAAATTAAGTTAGGGAATACATTTAACATACATGTTCTATAGCACACGCCTTACTTCGACTTTAAGATCGATTCCATGTATTTTATCGTCAACTTCATGTGTCACGATGAGAATACAGCACGTTTTATGAACTGAAAATTCTGTGGATTTGTCCTTTAATATCGCAAATAAACCCTATCCACCCCCCACAAATGAAAAAAAAATCTAATCCCATATTTAACAAATAATGTTCTTTCAATTTTGAAAAGGAAACTTGAATCTGAAAGGAATGATTTGTTGTTCTATATTTGCCATGTTTTAAATGAAATGATTCAACTTTCTGTCAAATCAACAATTGGAAAAGGGAGGATCGACCTAATAATAACTAGTATACTTTAATGAGTATTTGAAACGCTATTGAAAATTACTGCCAGATGTAGTGATAAAATTATATGTATTTCCTTTTGATTGTGTCCGAACAAACTTGATTGAGATATTTATTTATAAACATACGAAATAAAATAAAATATATAAACAGAGGTTACTACATATCATTATCGCATGTTTGATTTTAACATTACTTTACTATGGATAGTTTCAGATGATAAATCTGTATGCCATTACATTGAGCGTTATAAAGCAAACGATATTCTATATGGAGCAGAGACGTGTACGAAGGAGTTACACTACATTTGTTTGAATGGTAGGTACGTGCCTTTATTACCCTATACAATACAAAAAAGGTTACACCTAGATGATCAGTGTCATTGGTTCAAACTTCGTTTTAAATAATTAGTTAGAATAACTCATTTCCATTGCTCTAGTACAAAATTATTTTCAATATTTACGATTAAGAAAATCATGTTTGTGATAATCATTAATGACAAAATCAATAAAATTCCTATACAACTTTTAGAAAATAAAATCGTTATAAGTGAACGTTATACTAGCAATAGCAGGAGGTGCTAGATTCCAGCCCCGATTTCACCTTTATCAGGAGGTGCTAGATTCCAGCCCCGATTTCACCTTTATCAGGAGGTGCTAGATTCCAGCCCCGATTTCACCTTTATCAGGAGGTGCTAGATTCCAGCCCCGATTTCACCTTTATCAGGAGGTGCTAGATTCCAGCCCCGATTTCACCTTTATCAGGAGGTGCTAGATTCCAGCCCCGATTTCACCTTTATCAGGAGGTGCTAGATTCCAGCCCCGATTTCACCTTTATCAGGAGGTGCTAGATTCCAGCCCCGATTTCACCTTTATCGTCCAATTTAGGTGGTTCAAGCCTAAGCATGGTAGTGACAGGTACTTCGCCAAATTCTCAGTATTTAGAATTAAAAGTTGCAAGTCTTTTGGATGAAATCAGCATTTCGCAAATTCTATGGTAGTTACATTGATCTACTTTGCTAACACAACCTGCTAATGTTGTCTGACGTGTTTCATACCAAGATATAGGGATCACTGCGGTTGTGACCAGTCCACAGGGAACGCTTACTCCTCCTATACACCTGATCCCACCTCTGCTATGTCCAGGGGTTCGTGTTTGCCATACTCTTAATTCCTTATAGGAGTCATGAGATTGATCACCGTTCTTTATCATCCGAGGTTCCGAATCACGTGCATCGGCGCGATAATGAAATATCACTGTTACGGCCCTAAACACTATATATAGCTCTATGTTTGTAATGCTTACGTACAGCTGATGATGTCTTTGTATTAGTGAAAAAATCCCGATATTAGATTTCATGTACGCTAATAGTTGTTTACATGTTCTCTAGTCAATGATATTTCAGAAGACACTACATCCACAAGTATGGTTAAACCAAGTGATTCTACAACTCAACACCCAGTATCGGTCACAAATCATCAAGGTAAATCCTGCCAATGGACAAAATTGGTATATTTTATTAGAAAGTGTTTGGCGTTAGATTTTCTCTTTAATTCAAATTTGCATTTAGATGATTTGATTATTTTTCACTGCTCTGAACAATTAAAGGACAAAACGCATGGTTTGAAAGGTTTTTTAGTTTTTAATTAAAATCAATTCCTGATGTGTTTAATAACAAAACTGAAATATTTCAAAATTCAACTGTAGCTAATTTTAAAAGTTCTAAGACGATGATATTCGAATTCCGCGATATGCATATTTTTAAACCGATTTTCCGCGCCATTATGTGTGAAATCATATGCGCCCTTTCGATCGTGGAAGTGTGTAGACAGCTGGCCCTTTTACGCGATTGTAAAATGTGGGATTATGTCATTCTGTGCCGCCTTCGGTTGTAACAGTCGACAGAGGAAGGGATCCATGGTAAGTTTCTTTTTCACCTATCCGAAGGATGCGGTGAGGAGGAAGATCTGGTGATTTTCTGGCGCCGTGAGGACTTTGTGCCAACGAAGAACAACATTTTTCCAAGGGCCAGTTAGATAGAGATTCAGAAAAGCTTCAGGAGAATGGCTTCGCTGGAGCTAAAATCCGACTGCGGAGCGATGCTGTACCATATATCCTTTTTGTAGTGCGTCATCTTCAGGATGGGAATGTCACAGCCACATTTGCAAAACGCCAGACAGCCGATGTAAGTTATTAGTAACATTTGTACTTAATATTTTCATATTGTTAATATTGGTATAATAATCAATGAATATAATTCATTCTGAAGTGAATATAATACATGTACATGTACATAGGTAGTTTGAGAAAATGATCTATAGTAAAATAGAAATCTACTGTATGTAAAACTTATACGGTACCTATTTTGATGCACCAGATGCGCACTTCGACAAATAATGTCTCTTCAGTGATGCTCAACCGAAATGTTTGAAATCCGAAATAACAATGAAGTTTTAGAGCTATTAGGGGAAAACAGTGCGCCAAAAAAAAAAAAAAAAAGGAGTCAAATTCGTCTAAGGATAAGAGCTATGCGTGAGGGAGATAATTCTTAATTTTGAAATGAATTTCTAAATTTTATAACCAATTAAATATACATCCGTATTTTCAAGCTAGTAACGAAGTACTTCGCTACTGGACTGTAGAGACCCTCGGGGACTAACAGTCCACTAGCAAAGGCCTCGACCCAGGGGTCATAATGTAAAACTTATACGGTACCAATTTGGATGCACCAGATGCGCATTTCGACAAATAATGTCTCTTCAGTGATGCTCAACCGAAATGTTTGAAATCCGAAATAACAACGAAGTTTTAGAGCTATTATAGGGGAAAACAGTGCGCCAAAAAAAGTGGAGTCAAATTCGTCTAAAGATAAGAGCTATGCGTGAGGGAGATAATCCTTAATTTTGAAATGAATTTCTAAATTTTATAACCAATTAAATATACATCCGTATTTTCAATCTAGTAACGGAGTACTTCGCTACTGGGCTGTGGAGACCCTCGGGGACTAACAGTCCACCAGCAGAGGCATATGTAGATTACATTGTAGTTTTTTAAAATGCAAATAAGTGTGGGGTCAGGTGATTGGGGGATGGGTAATCATTCTCCGTTGACTGGTCACACCCGCCGTGAGCCCTATATCCTGATCAGACAAATGGAGTTATCCGTGGTCATAATTAGTGTGCCAAGAACGGTCTAACAATCGGTATGACACACGTTAGACAGCATTTGACCGGTCGACAGGGGATGCATACTCCTCCTAGGCACCTTATGCCACCCGCCTCTGGTGTGCCCAGGGGTGCGTGTTTGTCCAACTATCTATTTTATATTGCTTATACACTGTAGGAGTTATGCGATTGATCACTGTTTGTGATCTTCACCTTTCATTACGTAATGTAACTAACTTAATGTAATCTTTTTTTGTATATACTATACAGGTGTTTCAAAGAAGGTGGGCTCTGCCGCTAATAGGCAAGACGGTGAGATATCCAACTCTGGGTGATGAGTTCTGACAACCATTGTTCCTGGGTGGCAGCCTCCAGTGGGGATAGCGGAGACCAGAAGAACAGAAGTGGTCTTCCGTGGTGGAGCATGTCACCAACAAAAATGATAAATGTCATATTGGGGTGTTGACCGAGGACGGACAATTTATGATAAGACAATAAAGTATATACTTGTATGCAAAGGTGAAGATAACGAACAGTGATCAATCTCATAACTCCTACAAGCAATACAATATAGATAGTTGGGCAAACACGGACCCCTGGACACACCAGAGGTGGGATCAGGTGCCTAGGAGGAGTAAGCATCCCCTGTATGTAAAGTAATGAAACATCATTGACTATGACCAATCAAAGGTGTTTATTAATATTTGTAGATTGATACTGATTAAGTCCAACCTATAAAATTTTACAGGTTTCGGTGCCCACAAGCTCTTCAAAGAGGTGGTGGAGAGCAAGTTCCTGCTAAAAGATATGAGGAAGTTATCTCCCCTGCGCCAAACCTACAGCCTTGGAGGTGTTTCACAGTGTTGTGAACAGCTTTGCACCGAAGACCGCCAACTTTTTCTACCCATTGATAATGCCCAGGCAATTTTGATCTTATAAGATGCATTAAATAAAAACTAACTATGTTTAGAATTTTTTATTTGATATATTGCATTTATAATAGCTACATGTATATGTTTGTTCAAGTCTGTAAATTGTAAAGTCTTCAACATATTTTGTACAGATTGAGTATGACAGCTCTACACTTTAATGAGCATGGTCAGCGTGAACAGGCTGTGATCAGATCTAGGGATTTACAGTGCCAGCTTAGCTATCTGAAAGGGAAAAAGGGAGAATATGCAGATACATGACTCAATGGTAAGACTAAAGAGTTCAGATGATAATATTTTGAAGATGCAATCTTTAAGTACAAATCATTTTCAATGCGTATGTACAAAAATGATCATTTCAAACAAATTAGAAAATTAACTTTCTAAACAAAACACACAGTTTAAGTAAATTGTATCCTGAATTAAACTTTTTAATTATCACGTTTCAGAGACTACAGGGCCATATTGTGGATAAACCTTGTTGAACGGTGCATGCAACTTCTCTCATACTTATTCGCTTGATCACATGGGAAAGTCATCATTGGATATCAGGCACCATCCACCAAATCGTCATACGCTGCAGTTGTCAAGGACCAGCTGATCATCACATGATTGGGGAGGCAACCCTAACCAGCAGAACAAAGGTACTGATATCCGGTGTAACTTTTGAGGGACACTGCTGTCGAATCCTGGATATCACAAACGCTGGATTAAACTTCCGATTGCCTCATCCAAGACTGTGACATACCCATACTACAAATCGTCGATAGGCGATGTGTCGATATACTCGGTTAAGATTGATTTCATCATTATTTAATTTGTGCTTGTACAATATTGATTCTATGTTTGGATGTTTTTCTCTCTCCACTGTCAATATAAAATCCTATTGTATACTTTCAAGCCTCTACATGGATTAGCTCCAGCATATTTCCAGGAACTAGTTCAAGTCTGCCATCCATAGCAACACTTCGTTCTGTGGATTTATTATACTTTCTAAACCCACGTGCTCGTACTAAACTATATGGCGAAAGACGGTTTGATGTTTGGTGTCGAGAGTTCATTAGCTGCTTTTAAAACAAACTTAAAACATCTCTATTTTATATTTGCATTTAATTTGTAATTGGGTATTGGATACAGTTATTTCAAATAAAACCACAGAACAACCCTCAGTTTTAGTATTATTTTATGCCTTTTTCTATATATTTATTCTGCTTTGTTTTAGTTTGGTTTTATTGTGTTACATGTAAAGCGCCTCGGGGTAATTGTCTTAATTAGATAAAGCGCTACATAAATGTATAATAATAATAATGATAATAATAATTGATATCTTATCATTTGACAATGGTGAATAATTTTTCATTTTGTCTGTTATTGTGAATTAATCACTGTATTTGTATATATTGTATCTATTTCTTATTTAGTGTATGGTAATATTCTAAGCACGATTAAAATGTGATTAACTTCTTTAGTGTCGTACTCATTGAATGGTTCATTGTCATCGAATGTCCCTTCTGTCTGAATGCAGTCATAAAGGCTAACTTCCGGAACTCGAACATTCAAAGAATTGTCGATAAAAGTCTGGTGATGTTTGACGCACTCCCGTTCACTTGAAGTCTACATTAACATCGGGATTCGGACGCATTGGTGGTTTAAACATATAAGGCTGAACATTGATGTTACATGTAACGTGAATGTCATCGATGCTGACACACTCGTTATTCATCGTGACAAAGTATCGCTCTTTTACCGTCTCAACACAGAATCAGCTGTTCGAAAGGGCGTAAATGTCATAGTACCATGTGACACCCCTATCTAATTATTCTAGGTCCTTAGTTTTAAATAAATAGCAAAGAAGTAGGAACAGTTTCTACAGTCATATGGCCTAAAATATTGATGATTTCAATTGGAGCTCAAATCCTGGCATTCAATTAAGGAATAGTTTAGCAAACCCAAAATTCACTCAGTTTGATACAGCAAAATGATTTGTGTCATATGACGAGAGCTTGAAGTTGGCATAAAATTGCAAAAATGCCATTTTCAATGAAAATATCCACAAATTCAGGTGGTTTTCCTTTTAGGAAACATACAGCGCATGCGTCGAGCAAATTCATATTGAAGCATGTTTTTCATCTCAAAATAATACACAATATATATCACTTTCATTTTGCTCGACAAATGCGTTCATCTTTTCCTGAGCAATAATTTGTATGACATTTGACAGTTTTCAGGCTTATTTTGAGAAAAAGGCGTGAAATGTCTTATTCATGATGTCCATAGAGAACATAAATTAATACATATTCATGGCCTAATCATCTATGAAAAATCAAAATTGTATTTGTTTGGCGATATTGTCATGACCGTTTAATCAAAGATGCATAATAACAGATACTGATGGAGCTATTGACAGATATGATACATGTGCATCAGATAAGACATGCTATATATACAATATTACAGCATATAGCAGATGTAAACAGTTAGAAAATAAAATATCATCTTTATCTGATGAGCCTGGAAAAGACAGTGCACACTGGAGACAAAATTATAATAACAAAATCCAGTCCCTAGTCAATACTTAAAGTCAGAAGATTCACTGGTCCAAAAATATCGTCTAACGTCAACTTCCAAGTAAGTTCCTTTGTAATAGAGCAGACATCGCTTTTCATTGTCATGACGCTGCCAAAGACAAAACGGAAGCCGAAACAAAAGAATATACAATTATTATGGAATTAGGAGGTAGGGAGGGATACTTTGTGCTTGAATCAAAGTTGGATGCTGAGACAGAAAAAATGTAAACAACGCGCGTGATCCAAAAGTAATAAATATGACCACTTTCGTAATACTAAAGATGGTGATTGTACAATAACTTATTAGAGTTGTCGTTCTTTTCCTAACCACTATATGCATAAAATTACACGGTTTATCCATCTTGTGATAAGGCAGCATTAACTGGAGATATATCTATCGGACGGGTACAATTGAAGGCAAATTATCACAATTTATCGGTAAAGCACTCATATCTGTATGGATTTGCCCTGTATGGAAGCTTGTAAATTACAACTACCCTTGAAATACACAAATTACACCCAGTACGACAACTTTTCGATAGTTATTGTCATTCCCAGGACATACAGATCAGAGGTCATAGTCATCAGTCATGATCATGACAACTGGACTTTGTGTCTATTTGAAGTATAATATACATGAAAAGGTAGATAAAAACAAACAGTACTGGGAAATATACGTGTTACAAATAACATCTGTCATATTGTCATATTTGTTTTACTGAGTGTAATTTGTATATTTACTGGGTGGTTGCATATTTTGTATTCACATTCACTAATTTAAAAAATTACAAAAAAATGAAACATTTATTGTCATTGAATTAAACTGTTTAGAGTTTCTCTTTCACAATTCGAAAAGACAATTGAAGGAAAAAGTGAAGATAACAAACAGTGATCAATCTTATCCATCTTAAAAAGTATACAAAATTAAGAATAGGGCAAATATCAACCTCTCGGCACACCAGAGATATGATCAGGTGCCAAGGAGGAGTACATATCCTGTTTACCTATCTCACCCGCCATGAGAGCTATATCATAATCAGGTTAACGGAGTAATTCTTAGTCAAAATCAGTATGTAAAGAAGAACCTAACAATTGGTATGAAGCACGTCAAACATCATTCGACCTGATGAAAATTGTCTTTGCAAATTTGATCATTTTGATGACCATAAAATTTGCGAAATGTTGACTTTTGATGAAACTGTTGAAACCCCTGTAACATCAACTTATTTGTTGGTAGCCTACCCGATTTAAAAACTTCATCATACGCAGAACATACCCATGCGTATTGAATGAGTTGAGAGGTATAACCACTATATAACGGTGATAATGGAATGTTTCTATATAAATATGGGACGTTGACAATGGAGAGCTGAAATCATCCCATTTGTCATATAGATGAGTTGTTGGTTTGACATTAAGATTTATGATCAATAAAATACCCAAGTATGAAAGGTGAAGATAACGAACAGTGATCAATCTCATAACTCCTATAAGTAATACAAAATAGATAGTTAGGTAAACACGGATCCTGGACACAGAAGAGGTGGGGTCAGGTGCCTAGGAAGAATAAGCATCCCCTATCGACCAGTCACACCCACCGTGAGCCATATATCCTTATCAGGTAAACGGAATTATCCGTAGTCAAATTCAGTATGCCAAGTTTTGTGCTGGGCAAAAAGGAGACTGTAATGTCTTTTATTTCGAGTTGACCTGGATCTATCAAATTGATATATGAATGAAAAATGATTATTGTAACTAGATAAAACACCGTCGATATATCTAGATGTTGAGATGATGGCCAAAGCAAAAGATTTTTTTCATCTTATGTAGAAGTTTTCAAATAAATTCTGCCTCATAAGAATACAAATACAGATTAGCTAATCAAGGAGCACAATTCCCGTCTCCGCTAATCCGATGGAAGATCTGATCACCGATATATATTGCCAATGAAGAATCCAGCATATTTTATATCAAGATCAGAGTACCTGTGCGTAGAATCAGAGTGGTGTTTAACCAAGTTATATTTGAGGACTAACAATAAGATATGAATGTTTACGTGTGTCATTTGTATTGAAGAAACAGCTGTCTCTGATGTCAAACCGTCAATTTCTTGTACTAATAGTAAACTGTAATTCAAAGGTATCCTGTGCTTGGAGAAGAACATGCCAGTCAGAAAGAAATACTAACATTCATGATGAGACTTCACGAGAAGTACATGTACATATCTCAATACTGCAAACCCTTATAAAACATATATGTCTATTAAGATATCATGAAATGACAAGTAGACTAACAGATGATGCGTTTTTTTCCACGAACAGTTCAGGCAGGATTTCCCTGTTTAAAAATATGTGAAATATTGATTAGAATATTCATTTAAGAAATGACGAACACTTGGTTATCAGTGTAAGTAAGACATGCAGGAATCTTCTACAAATATCCACAATAGCACTTGTTACTGCATATAATAAAAATAAAACGACATTTTACTGATATAGACTTAGAATCATGTTAGTTATTCTACCTTTGTGTATGATGAAAACAAAACCTATATACGATTAAAATCACCATTCTCTACCATCACAAAAAATCCTTAAAAAATCCTTTAAACAAAAAAACCTCCAACGGAACTAATCAATTAAGAAATCATTAAACCTAACATCTTAAATGTAAACCTGCTATCCTACATTGCCCGGATGTTCAGTCAGGAAGTAAAATTTCCTTGTTCTCCACTATAACTGGGATGACACATATACACACGTCTAGCAGAATGTTTTTCTCTTCATTGCATAATACAACCCAAACTGATGATTACAATGGATAAGTACAAATATTTTCGAGTTTGGATTCTATTTTCTTCTGTTGGTGAGTTAGGGAAAATTTGATATCTGCTGTCGGATACGTGCTTGTAATTCACTTTGTTATTCTACCAATGAAACAAATGTATAACCTTTGTTGTAACTAAAAATCATGAATACTATGTTATATGGTAAGCCTACGGTCGTCGTTCGTTAACGGTATGATACTTATCCTAATGTGTAAAAACTTGTGAAGTACATCCGTTTTCGTCTACAATTGTGGGAATCCTTTTGTTGTGCAGGTGACATATATTTTTGTTAGATTTCACAGACTACAATTTTGGTATAGTTGGTTGCATATTGTTTAACGTCCCTCTCGAGATTTTTTACTCATATGGATCCGTCACCATCATCGGTGAAGGATGCAGACTTTAGGCCTATGCTCATGGCAAACAGGAGGAATCTTTTAAGCCAAACCTGCTTTGACACTGAGTCTCATTATAACGGTTTCACCTGAAGGACCACCCTATTTAGTTTCATCTTACCACATGCAAGGGGTAATGAGGACCTATCTAACCCGGATCTCCCGGGCTCTGTTTTGGTACGACTATATTTTTTGTATTAAGAGAAAATTTGGAGGACTTTCTTTTCTGGACGAAAATATAATATTCTCTTCTAATGATCTAAATAAACACTAATCCTAACAAAGTTAAATATAAATAAAGTTTTAAAAATGCGTCATGAAACATTCCTGTCATCATTTGTATTTGATGAGCATATATGAAATACTCTTATATATGGTTATGCCAAATTTAAAAGAAAATGCTCGAGAAGATCTAAATTTCTATAAACCATGGAAGTACAAAAATATCATTTTTACGAGAAAAGGTACAATTACGATGAAACGAATAACAAATGCACTATCAATAATGACGTTATAGCTCGTATTTGATGAGTGTATATGAAATACTCATACACATGTATAGAGATACACTGTATACCAAACATGAAAGCAAAACGCTTCAGGAAGACCTATATGTCCTTTAAACAACATGAATTTGTGTTTGAAATTTATTTGAATATTTAGTGATTCGACGAAATATAAAAGATTTAAGTGTTCAGGGGAAGGAACCAATAGTCATCATAAAATGATACGCTATGTGGAGTGTCACATCTTGACACCCACGTCTGTTAAACAGCATGAAATCAAATCGGAAGAAATTAAGAGAAATGATGTCTACGGACAAATATTTGTCATTGAAAATTCTTTAATATGAGCTACATATGAAAATATTTACATAATTGATTTCTTATATGAATTGCAATCGTAATACGCATACACATAATTTGTTGGACATGTGGGTTTATTTTCAATCAAATTTTGGAACAGTGATACATGTCCATGCATCAACTGTGAAAGTGGAAAAAGTATACCTCAATTGGACAGACTCGAACGAGGCATGTGTCTTACTGGATTTCCTTAGTGTGAAACCCAATTTTAAGACGCTTGTGGCGGACATGAAACAAAATGAAAAGTACTGGATTAAAGATAATGTGGTGGAAAGAAGCGTCGTGACCAAAGGCAAGTGAAGCTCACATAAACAAATACTATTATGTATATTTGAAGTAAATCTCGCATAACAAAATAGAGTTCATGTACACTGTATATTTCAAGTGAACTTCGCATAGCGAATACAGTTCATGTGTATTTGGAGTAAGTGTCACATAAGAGATATGGATTCATTTACTAATAATGTAAATGAATTTGATTTCAAGTTCATTGAGGTTCGGTAACTAAAAGAAGTTAGCATCACATGTACATGCATCGTTTTCGTTTTATAGTCACATCGTGGTTCATAATGTAATTGAACTTGAATTTAAGCTAGGATATAAAACTTGCATAGGAATTTGCTGTTGTCGTTCTGGAATATTTCCATATAATCCATTGTAAAACAAACAAAATAAATAGATATAAAATGAAACTCTGGTTCCAATATTGAACACAGGGTCATGGTGGACATAATCACGCCTCCACTCTACCGATAATTAGATCTTTTGCGCACTAAGCGCAAGCATATTTAATTACCTTATTATACATGCGTGTCAGAAGTCATGGAGAAAACGACGTAAGTATGGACGCAGTCTTCTGACAAATAAAACGATCTATTGCTTTCTTTTTCAAACTTTTAATGATTGTTCTCTTATAGTTTGATACCGAGGACCAAAGGTTTACTTTAACATATTTTCTGATGAAAAAATCCTTTTTAGAATTTCTTTGAGAAACTATTTATTTGCACTTTCATACCCACGTTTGAAGATCCCACTTCATAATAACAATTCTTTTCACTCAATTCCGAATCGGACAAAAATGTATAATTTTCGTGATACCCCTCTACCGACTACTGAACCCATTGCAGAGTGGTGTTTTTATGGGTGGGGGTATTTATCGACAATGGAAAGCAATGGTAAGTTTACCTAGATAATAGATTATAATTTATGAATCATCGAAATGTGTAGATTACGGCAGTAAATATCCAAGTACTTCGTAGCATCCCTTTTCAAAAAGGAGGGGTTAAAATTTTTACAAAATATAAATATTGACAACTACTACGATCTACACAGGTAATATTTTAAAATGTAAATTTTAAAAATTGGGCGAGGTTATACTCACGACGGTTGTGCTTATAACTGAAATTATTCGCGCGACAAAATTGGGAAGCCACTTTTGCATGGTTAGTGAATGTCAGGAATAATTCAGGGCTTTTTTCAATTGCTGAAAATGCAGCCTGATATTCCCTCTCCTTACACTCATTTGATATGGTGATAGCACCCCATCCCCCCTTCACCGTACACTCGTGAGAAGGAGGTGGCTTAAATTAGACTGCTGGGAATGGATTGACTAACAGTTGGATTTTTAGGGGGACACGCACCACCTAAATTGACTGATTTATGATTATTATCCTTATTTGCAATAAAGAGTCCAGCTTTAATATATGTACATATATTATACTACAAGTAAACTTTGAACTGATCAATTGTCAAATTGAAAGTTAGATATAAATCGTTTGATTTTTTTAAAAATTGTCAGAAGTATATATGATTTTAAATCATACAAATTAAATATATCTCTAACTCATGGGCAAGAGGAAGAAATTTATTATTGGGAAAAGAATATTGTGCGAATAGATGCTTTTATATTAACATGACCGTCGTGCGAATAGTGAAAATTATAAGTGCAATCCAAAAGAACAACAACCAAACATACATGTACAAACACACCCCGTAAAACGTACTTTAATCCAAACCTCAAAACCCTAATTTGGGAATTGGTGGAGAGTGACTTAATTCGTCAGTTCAAACTATCAATTAATACTAGATCTGGATCCAGTTGCACGAAGGTTCGATAACTTTAACGGACAGTCAACTTGCCATTAACTTTAACTTGAACATTTATATAGCGTTAACTTAAAGAAAACTGTCAGTTAAACTTGACTAACTTTTGTGCAATTGGAATCTATTAATTAAGTACCACATACCACAGGAGAGAGAGAGAGAGAGAGAGAGAGAGAGAGAGAGAGAGAGAGAGAGAGAGAGAGAACGTCACCGATGTTGTGGTTTTTAAAAAGGAAAATAACACATTGTCAATGACATCAGTGGACTGTTATCACCTTTCCGTTTCATTCATTACTTTATTTGTTTAATTTTAGAGAGCTATAAATAACAGGGGACTGTAATTCGCTAGAAAACACCGCAAGTGAAAGGAGCGAGCAGACATAAACATATAAATCTCACCAGCTCAAATTAAATAAATATGAATGAAACATTCAAACCTGCGACCCTTAGTGGTAACTTTAATGTGTATTTGTAAGACTGATATAATTTTATGTCTCACAGTGAAAGAAGTTGTTGAGCAGCCGTCGTCGTTCGCTGTTTTATATTGACAAAGGACCCGGAAGTTTATTGCACTATGATCTTTTGACCCAGCATGACGTTTGCGTGTGCAAAACATCTATATTGCATTGATTTTACAATTTATATCCTTGTGGTTCCTATTGAAATTCAAAGCATTCTGTGATATATTTCTTTTATAATACTCGCATATTGATGTGACGAACCACACTCTTACCAAGATATATGAGAAGAAAATTTCAAGAAAGCTATCTTTTACATTACTATTCAAAACTTGAAACCCATTTGCGGCCATCTGCATCCGGAATAATTAAATTTGAATCTACACATTTTTTTATTAGAATATAACTTTGACAAAATATTCCTTTCTTCTTGAGAACTTTTCGTAAGGTTATATTTACCTGCTTAAATTGATGTTCCTACACAAAACGTTGAACCACTATCGTGATCCCAACCTTGCCTCGGCGGCAATACTTTGAGCAGATTAAAGCATCGGTATGTAATAAAGCTTTCACAAAAATTTAGACTTCTTCTTGTTTGAAACACAACACATCATTTTTACACATGTTGGCTGGATTGACAAAAACAAATAAAATTCTACGATTCAGATAACTTTTTATTACGCAAATGAAAAACAAAACAGACATTATACCCCAACCCCAATAAAACACGATTACAAAACATCCGCCTAATATCGTGAAAAGGCAAAGAATGACCAGACATTTAAATCCCAAAGAGAATATACAATCATGAGAAGGAGAAACACGGAGCCCCGGACATATCCGATGTGGGATCCTTGTTTATTTATAATCACAATATATAGCAATACCATGTGCCACAAAGTTTTACAGCTATGCAGTTATGTATTCTAGGTTGCCAGACGAAAGTAAACGTTTTGAATTCGACTACAATAGAAGACAATATTCTTTCAAAATGCTTTCAATTCTGCTCCGAATCTAGCGACACAGTTGGGATACAGGTACCATTACTCACGGGTGCTTTATTAAGATAATTTTCAACACAAATGGAAAAATAAATGTTAACTAACTTATAGAAGAATAATTTGTTGTTCATGAATTTGACTTGCAATTTCAAACTATTTGTATTGTATAACATGTAAATCCTGCCTTACAAATATGATTAATATTTCTCATTCAGGAAAACAACTGTTCCTGTCTTTCAAATCTGAATAACAGCTTCGATAATGTCTGTGATGATCAATGTGTATGGACGAACGAACAATGTAAAGAAATAGCTGCATTTTCTGTTTATGAAAGAAAAGGTATGGGATTTTTTTTCCTTCATTTTTACCAACTGTTAGACAGTTCTTTACACTTTGAATTTGACTATGTGACTACAAATTGCTCCGTTTACCTGTTAAAAATATATGGCTCACGGGGGTTGCGACCGGTCGATAGGGAATGCTGACTCCTCTTAGGCATCTGAACCCATCTCCGGTGTGTCTAGGGGTCCGTGTTTGCCCTACTCTTAATTTTGTATTCTTTATTATACGACTTATGATATTGATTATATTCACCTCCTTTTACGTTTTATCCACTTTGACAAAGTGTCGAATTCTTCCTTCATAGTCTGGCATACACTGTAGTCATTGACAAATTTCATAATAGAGACGACGTTTTGTCGCCAATCGAGAGATCGGGGCTCTCTGAATGTCGGACCGTTTAGAATAAGTAACCCAGGTCGTCATTTTCAACTCTATTTACATCATCAGTAATGACATGTGCAGCTGAACTTAATTAAAAGAAGAAATGAACCTGGCAGAATTTTGTATAAGATGGTCTTTATCTAGGCACTCCAAAGTTTCTATCAAAATTCTTGGATGCATTAATACAGGTATATTTGTAGGAAGTACAGGGTGTAAACTTTAAATTCAAATATACAGGAATGAAAGACTGAACATTTTATGACCAAGCATGTTTCTCATGTCGTCGGCATCTAATTCTTTCTTAGTAAATTTATGTACTGATACCGATGGTCAATTAAGAGAAAACTTTTCTCTATTCCTTTCGAAGCTTTCATCCCGTGGGGATCCGGATTAGAATAGGTCCCCATTACCCCTTGCTTGTCGTAAGAAGCGACTAAATGGGAAGGTCCTTCGGATGAGACAGCAAAATCCGAGGTCCCGTGGTTCGGTATATTGAAGATACCCCCTGCTCAAAGGCCGTGAGCTCCGAACATAAGCCGAAATTTTGCAGCCCTTCACTGGCAATGGTGACGTCTCCATATGTAGTTATGAGATTATACGACCTATCATAAATTATTTCACCTGTTTTAACCCAAATAATTTGATTTTAAATCGATGTTTACAAATAACCGCGTCACTCTGCCATTTCAAGTGACAGTCACGTGACCAGTTCAAACTTTCAGATCATCGGTGGTCTTACCTGTGTAAAGCTGTGTATTTTGTTATAACAGTACCGTACCATAAGTTTAATAGAAATAAAAGTATCAAATACCTCTTAGTAATTTGTTGTTTTACGCTCTTTCAGCCTTAAAACTAGACAGTTGCGTATGAGTTAATAGATCATGTTGGGATTCCCCTGACGCGCGTGGGTCTATTTATAGACGTCTTTTATGGGATGATTTATATATGTAGCCACTATATTTACTTTCTAAATAATATTCGCACTATTTTCGTTTACATGCAGATGTTTTCAAGCATGCAATTAAGGGAAAGTTAATAACTTTATGAAGTAATTAATCTGCTTTAAAGTAATTATGTACAAAAATAATACATGAACATCGGGTCATACAGCTTTAAACCGACCGCGATTTGTTGCTAAATGGAAAAATCGGGATTTTTTTTCCGACCGCGATATTATCCTGCTATACAGTATGTGTATCTGACCTGAAGTATCACATACCATACATATGATGTTTATTAACTCCATCCATAAACAGTCTAAAAAAACATTTACCAGATATCAAGAAGAAAACTTTCTTACTGATGAATAATGTAAGCTCATTACCAGAAACATTCTGGCATCAAACTGTCTAATAAACAAATTCAGAAGATATATCATAGAGGATGTGAATTCACATGAATGTTTTAGTACCGATCCCGACTACATAAGTATTTGGACCATGTTGTATAATGTATGCTGATGACTGTTTTCTTTTAATGCTTATGTAATGGAAATTCTTATTTGTAGATTATAAAAGCATCCTGAGTGGTTATCGTTTCGACCGTTGTATTACCCTATTTTACACCCAACAACTGTTTTGGACTAAAACTGATTGCTCAAAGAAATGTCACTATATATGTCAAAGTAAGTTTACAACGTAAGATGAAACATTTCAAAATTAGTCAATCAACATAGTCATTGAACGACTTCTGTAAGGACAAAAACGTCGTCATACTGTGTGTTCCCTTCATTGTAGCGCCATAATGAAGTGTTTTCCTGCACATTACAGCATTAAATGAAGTATATAGAAAATTAAAACAAAAATGTACGAAAGCCCAGAAGGCTCAATTCAAAATACGAGATTCGAAATTCAAAATACGAGATTGGAATTTCGAAATTCAAAATCCAAATTAACCAATCAAAATGTAGGTCACAATAGATTAAAGGATAGAGAGTACATGCATATAAACTATGACAGAAAGCTTATTCTTCTAATATGTTTACCAAACAACAAAACATTTCTTTTAAAACTATAAATGTTATGTTGTATGCTTAGCATGCAGACAGGCCCGTAGCTTTGGGTGTTTGGGTCAAGTACTCATCTATTACATGTAATATATATAAACAATAGAGGAAATTCGAACCATGAATAAATATTTCTCTCCGATCTATGTTCTTTTTACATTTTTTAGGGTCCAGGAAGCTTAACTACATGTGTCATTACGACAGAAAAATAATCTATCCACGTTTTGATAATTATCTTATCCCACTGATTCCCATTATGGGCAATATTTTGACATTATAAATCATGTCATTATATGCAAACAGGCCTGTAGAAAGTCAGGTTCATAGAAAGCGTGGAGGGGGGTGGGGGTGGAACAAGGTCGAATACACCTCAAATAGTACACTTTAATTGAAATGGAATCGAAGGTTATATGAATAAAATTAACTGATGACATCCCGTAGCAATATATTCTGATTTTAGATTAAGCTATAGGTTTACCCGCATACACTATACCATTTTTTTCTGCTGAGAATGAATGATCATATTCTTATAATTTATTTTACATGAAGATAACTGTACATGTTTGAGTTAACAATGACACAGGCGCATGGCTTCAGCCCCCCCACCCCCACCACCACCACCACCATGATTCACCCGAATAGCCTACTTGAGTTGATTTAATTATTTATGTTCAAAATTTCTCTGATGCATGTCACAATGTCTTACCTACCCCAAAAGGCCAAAATAACTCAAAATAAGCCTTTTTATTGAATACCCTTAATACCCAGTGAGGGTATAAAGTTATAAAAAGGGTTTATTTTGATTTATTTTAGACTTTTTGGGTATGCAAGACATTGTTGATATTCATTAAAGAGATGTTCAACAAACATACATGTAGCAATTTCGATTTATATTTATAATCGTTTCACGCTTTTTTTAAGCTTTAGAGATTGGCCTTCTATTGGTATAACAAACTGTATTCCATTATACCGGTGTAAGGCCAATCTCTAAAGCTTACAAAAAGCGTGAAACGATTATATATAAATCGAAATAGGGATGGGATCGACAAGGAATCCACACATTTCGGAAAATTTATCGTCGCAGAAAAAAAACCCAGAAGGGGTGTTGGTGTTGGTAGTAGGGTCCATACTTCAGATGCCTGTACAAATATCTTCCTCACCCGTTCATTTTTTATATGCGCCTGGGTGTAAATAATGGAGGAAATTCGAACCATGAATAATTATTTATCTCCCATCTATGTTGTCTCTTTTTATAATTTTTTATGTTTCAGGAAGCTTAACTACGTGCGTCATTAGTCGTTTTAAAAAACAGCTTGTCCCATTCATTCATATTTGTACACGTACATATATGTTCTATGTTCAAGTATGTATAATATGAATCAGTCCATAAGATAATTTTTAAAACGTGGATAGATTAGTATTCTGCCGTTATCACGCACGTAGTTAAGCTTCCGGGACCTAAAAAATGTAAAAAGATACAACATAGATCAGAGATAGATATATATTTATGGTTCGAATTTCCTCCATTGTTTATATATAGATAACTGGAAAAAAATCAAACTAGAATCAATTGTTGGAGGGGTATCATCGGTTAATAGGCTTCATATACGATTTCACTTTAAGGTATATCATGATGTGTATCCGTCATTATTTTGCCTGGTTATCACATACAGTGCAGAATTAATATGTGGGAGCTGGAACAAGTCTTCTGTCCCCCTCCCTTCCCGCTTTCTACGGGCCTGTCTGCATGCTAAGCATACATCAAAACATTTATAGTTTTAGAAGAAATGTTTCGTTGTTTGGTAAACATATTAGAAGAATAAGCTTTCTGTCATATTTTAAATTTACATGTATATACATGTACCCTCTAACCTTTAATCTACTGTGACCTACATTTTGATTGGTCAATTTGGATTTTGAATTTCGAAATTCGAATCTCGTATTTTGAATTTCGAATCTCGTATTTTGAATTTCGAATCTCGAATGAGCCTTCTGGGCTTTCGTATAAATAATCATTTGTTCAACTATACAAGATATACCACAAATCTATATTAATAGATCAAAGCATGTAGACAATCAATTAATCTTACTGAATTTCATTATTGACAAATGTTGGCGATTGAAAGTATTTTTGGAAGATCAAGCTTCCAAGAAATCCTGTTTAAAACAATAGAATAAGCAATGCTTTTAAGAGATAGATTTCTAGAGACCCTTCAGTCACACTCTATATTGAAATATTAGATATGCTTTTCTCTTCTTTGAATACTTTTCATATATGTTAAATCAATTTTGTGTGTAGAAAATGGAGATTTACTTGTAAACTCCCAAGAAGAGGTTACTTGGCTGGAGGCTGTTTCCATATGTGCTAGGAATCAATCAGTGTTGGCGAACATTCTACCAGAAACTAACGTTAAATTGCCCCGAAATGCTAGATATCGTCTATCGTATTGGGTTGGAATACGGCAACACTATGAAACAGGTGAAGTAAAGCGTTTTTGTATATTGATTCAAAGCAACATCACTCCAAATTGCTACAATAAAGACAGAGTTTTGTTGCAGATTACCGAAGTTTATCCAATGAAAATTAGCTATGTCAGTGTTATAGGGTAAATATTCGACTGGTCGAATTCATTCCAAGAAAAAATTCAAATAACTAAACTAATTTTGAAGACTTTGCAGCAGACATACATGTTGCACAAATTAAGTTAGGGAATACATTTAACATACATGTTCTATAGCACACGCCTTACTTCGACTTTAAGATCGATTCCATGTATTTTATCGTCAACTTCATGTGTCACGATGAGAATACAGCACGTTTTATGAACTGAAAATTCTGTGGATTTGTCCTTTAATATCGCAAATAAACCCTATCCACCCCCACAAATGAAAAAAAATCTAATCCCATATTTAACAAATAATGTTCTTTCAATTTTGAAAAGGAAACTTGAATCTGAAAGGAATGATTTGTTGTTCTATATTTGCCATGTTTTAAATGAAATGATTCAACTTTCTGTCAAATCAACAATTGGAAAAGGGAGGATCGACCTAATAATAACTAGTATACTTTAATGAGTATTTGAAACGCTATTGAAAATTACTGCCAGATGTAGTGATAAAATTATATGTATTTCCTTTTGATTGTGTCCGAACAAACTTGATTGAGATATTTAGTTATAAACATACGAAATAAAATAAAATATATAAACAGAGGTTACTACATATCATTATCGCATGTTTGATTTTAACATTACTTTACTATGGATAGTTTCAGATGATAAATCTGTATGCCATTACATTGAGCGTTATAACTCAAACGATATTATATATGGAGCAGAGACGTGTACGAAGGAGTTACACTACATTTGTTTGAATGGTAGGTACGTGCCTTTATTACCCTATACAATACAAAAAAGGTTACACCTAGATGATCAGTGTCATTGGTTCAAACTTCGTTTTAAATAATTAGTTAGAATAACTCATTTCCATTGCTCTAGTACAAAATTATTTTCAATATTTACGATTAAGAAAATCATGTTTGTGATAATCATTAATGACAAAATCAATAAAATTCCTATACAACTTTTAGAAAATAAAATCGTTATAAGTGAACGTTATACTAGCAATAGCAGGAGGTGCTAGATTCCAGCCCCGATTTCACCTTTATCAGGAGGTGCTAGATTCCAGCCCCGATTTCACCTTTATCAGGAGGTGCTAGATTCCAGCCCCGATTTCACCTTTATCAGGAGGTGCTAGATTCCAGCCCCGATTTCACCTTTATCAGGAGGTGCTAGATTCCAGCCCCGATTTCACCTTTATCAGGAGGTGCTAGATTCCAGCCCCGATTTCACCTTTATCAGGAGGTGCTAGATTCCAGCCCCGATTTCACCTTTATCAGGAGGTGCTAGATTCCAGCCCCGATTTCACCTTTATCGTCCAATTTAGGTGGTTCAAGCCTAAGCATGGTAGTGACAGGTACTTCGCCAAATGCTCAGTATTTAGAATTAAAAGTTGCAAGTCTTTCGGATGAAATCAGCATTTCGCAAATTCTATGGTAGTTACATCTGTACATTGATCTACTTTGCTAATACAACCTGTCATTGGGTCAAATGTTGTCTTACGTGTTTCATACCAATAGTTCTTTATACACTGATTTTGAATATGGATTACTCCGTTCATCTGTTCAAGATAGAGGGCTCACTGCGGGTGTTACCGGTCGACAGGGGATGCACCTGATCCCACCTCTGCTATGTCCAGGGGTCCGTGTTTGCCCTACTCTTTATTCCTTATAGGAGTTATGAGATTGATCACTGTTCTTTATCATCCGAGGTTCCGAATCACGTGCATCGGCACGATAATGAAATTTCACTGTCACTGCCCTAAACACTATATATAGCTCTATATTTATGATGCTTACGTACAGCTGCTGAGTCTCCGTATTAGTGAAAAAATCCTGATATTAGATTTCATATACGCTATTAGTTGTTTACATGTTCTCTAGTAAATGATATTTCAGAAAACACTACCTCCACGAGTATGGTTAAACCAAGTGCTTCTACACAGCAACACCCAGTGTCGGGCACAAACAGTCAAGGTAAATCCCGCCAATGGACAAAGTTGGCATCTATCATTTAGAAAGTTCTTAATGTAAGATTTTCACTTTAAACTAAATTTTCATTCAGATGATTTGATTATTGTTCACGATAATGAACAATTAATGTTGGATGCATAAAATATATAATGATTGCATCATATTAGATTGTTGGGTTCTTGGTTGGAAGCTATTTCCACTTGTTCCGGTTCTAAAATCTGAAATACAAGACGCTATCAGTGAATAATACGATCTTAGTGAAAGCGTTAACATTAATCTTATATCTGTCTGAATGCCGTTCATTTTTCAACAATGTGCTCGATATTGTTCCTTGACTCATGTGACCTAGTTGTAAGCCTCTGGAAGAGTTTAGAATATCTAGAAATGATAGGAAAGCCTCCGTTTTCTTTTGTTCTGACCCTCCTGTTATTCAGGGTTCAATTCGATTCTATGGAGGATTTATATATTTCTTGCCTCAGAATATGTTTCACTTATTGCCTCTAGTGAAGTTAAATCTATTCACATTTTGGTGCTGCCCAGACTTTGTTGTTAGAGAACGTGTTGCATTTCTCTGATCAGATCTGCTGGTGGGTCAAAGGTTTTTTTTACAGGATGTGGAGCTAGACGTCATTGGTGTTACCCTACTTAGAATGTACTAGGAAATATTATCAAGCGTTACGGCTCATAGCTGGTGTGAGTAGTCAACAGGGGATCCTTACTTGTGACCTTGACATTGAAGTGTTTCTTTCTTTCAACTGGGGGCAGAGTGTTCTTCTATGTGTTGACTTAATTTTAGTTTACAACCCTCCATTTAATGTTGTAATGTGGAAAGAGTACCACTGCATTTCTAATATTTTGGTTATGTCAATTATTATCTATATTGATTTGATACAAATAGCGACCAAATTATGAACATTATTATTCCAGGCATAGAGAAAGGAAAACTTACAAAAATTGTATAGGGTACCATTACTTTTATGGCATATATAGATTTGTACTTCTTTACAACAGTCTGTACAAAATTCAGCAGTGAATAATATTCATTTCAAATGCGCCTGCTACGATGATTTCCTCTGTCATCTCTCAATTTTTATCAATAGCTTTTCATCCTGACAATTTATTTATACATTTACAATATTTCTTTCAATTGAAAATAATGTCATTGTTGATATCGGCCGATCACGTGAGCCCCAGTCTTTTATATCGCTTCTCTACTTTGGCCAACAGCATTTTTGTATAAACAAAATTACTTGCATAGCTATAATGAAAACAATACTTGCATTGCTATAATGAAAACAGCGGTGTTTGGGACTTGTTTGTCAACTTTATGGCATATAAGCATGCAATCAATCGTATCATTTTGATCGTTGTCTTTTCAGAAACACCCATTCAAACACAAAGGATGAGAGAAACTCTAAATTCAGAAACAGTTTATACTGGTAAAACAAATCAAATCTGAAATAGAGTACCGATTTTCGCCTATACCAATCAATTGGAGTATCACCATCATCTATTATGCTTTATTGGAGTATCACCATCATCTATTATGCTTTATTGGGGTATCAATAATCATCAACAGAACATTATCGGAAAATCAAATATTCATCATTAATTATCGTTATTTTAATATTATTGAACATTCATATCGCGCTTTATTTAATCAACACATTTACCCTAAACCTCTTGTCATGTAAAACAAAGTAAAACAAAGAACAATTAATACATAAAAAAGCAAAAGGACATAAAATGATATGAAACTGAGGTTAATTTATTAACTAGGAGTAGGCCAAGCTATATAATGTGGGTTGGGGAGGGGATTGTTTGTTTGATTGGGTTTTTCTTGTAAAATTAAATGTTTACATAAATACCGAATTACAGATTAAGGATAGATACACGTTTAAAAAGATATGTCTTAAGTTTATTTTTTTTAAAAACCCAGCCAATGAACCTTCAAAACGAAGATCCAACGAGAGACAGGTCCACAGAGTTTATGAGGACACATCGAACCGCCTTTCACTTTACAACTTAGTACGAGCGCGTGGCTTTAGAGGAGATAAAGTATTCGCAGACCGCATCAGTATAAGTTGGAAATCATCAATACAAGTTTATCGAAGTATCAATACTCATCAGAATAATTTTGGAGTATTCTCTAAATCATATTGGAGTATTAATAATCATCATTAAAATTTATTAGGGGCGATATCAAAAGATCGATATCAGATAAAAAATCAAATCCAAATAGTTAAGGGAAAGGGGGGGGGGGGGGTAAAACTCCTTTAAGTTTCATAACACGATAATATTGCATTTTAATGACTATTCAATAGTTTTAATGAACAGTGTACACTTTCATTTGTGAAAAACAGTAGAAAAGGTATACAGAGTGTTGTTTTATACTCGTATGTTTTTATTTGATAATTGATTAGTTCATCATATTTAATTTTATGGGGAGGGAGTCTTGGTGAAAACTATATAAATTCAGCTATTTGTCAGACATTGAACATTTGATCTCGCCCCTTCGAGTATTAATAATCACCATTAAACTTTATTGGAGTATTAATAAGCATCATTAAAACATTATTAGTGTATTAATAATCATCATTAAAACTTCATTAGTGTATTAATAATCATCATTAAAACTTCATTAGTGTATTAATAATCAACCATAAAACTTCATCGGAGTATCAATAAAATATTGGAGTATTAATGATGATCACTAAACTTTATTTGAACATAAAAAATTACCGGAGCATATCAATTATCAGCAATAAACATTATCGGAGCTTATCGATTATCAGGAATAAACATTATCGGAGCATATCAATTATCAGCAGTAAAATTACCGGAGCATGTCAAAGGTAAACAATCGCCTTTTCTGTTATTGCAAACTATATTCATTACGTACCGGGTACATACACAAGAAATGAATGGCTGAACTCGCCCAGTCAGGGTGTGTGTTTATAAAATAACGATGCTTGCTACTTTATCCGCTGAAGCAATGTCCATTTCTTAATCTAATTTGGAAAAATTATTCAAAACTATCATCATATCAGTCGAGTCACTTAAAATTTGAATCAGGGATGATAAAATTGATAAACATACATGTTAACATACGGAGCAACAAATGATTGAATGTCACTTCCCTAGTGCTCGTTGGAATACTGTCCGAGATTTAGAATGATGGGTAATTGATTATGTTAATGTCCGAGGGAAGGAGTAAGATTAGATGAGAAAGATGGAGAAGAACAGGACTAGAGAGAAGACACAGTCGATCCCAAATATATAATTTTGATTAACGCATACAGATTGATGAAAACTTAATTTCAAGAAATTGACTTTCTCAGGACAGTAGATATTGTATTGAAATGTATGGCGATAATTGGTATTCAGCCATCATATTTTAATTCTAAAATACCGTAACGTACTCTGCTTACATAATATGGAATGTGTTAATGTACGATGTTACAATATTGTTTGTAAAATGAAATCAATTGTAATGTACAACTAACAGTTAATAATTCATGATTTCATGCTGCAGCTGAAATCTGCTTTTTGTCGTATCTTTGTGTGTTGCATGCTGTAAATTTCAACTATCATTACACGATTGTGGCTGGCATGCGTTCACCTGATGCATTTTGAAGGTATTTATAAACATACAAAAGTCCATGCTTCACTTTCAGACATTGTATATAATCAGAATGATATAAATGCTTTTGAGGATGCATACATATTTTCAGGATTTTACAAGTACAAAAGTTAGTTTCAATAAGAAAGCAATATTTGGTTCTATTTTTATTGTATTTTGAGATAGTTTTCACCCACATGCACTTATCTTGTTCAACACAATACACCGGGGTGGGGGGGACTCTTAAGTAATATTGTTGATCCTTTAATTGTATGAAGTAGTAAGAGAAATTTCCATAAGAAGATATAATGCTGCTTTGTAGACTAAAGAATTGTTGTGCTTCCCTCCTTGCTGTTACATTTTTTCCACTTTTATGTTACGAGACACCAGTACAGGTTGTCAAAAGCACTATCTAAACATATTCCTACAGAACATCACCATCTAGATACATTCCTACAAAATCACTATCTGGATACATTCCTACAAAATCACTATCTAGATACATTCCTACAAAATCACTATCTAGATATATTCCTACAAAATCACTATCTAGATACATTCCTACAAACTCACTATCTAGATACATTCCTACAAACTCACTATCTAGATACATTCCTACAAAATCACTATCTAGATACATTCCTACAAAATCACTATCTAGATACATTCCTACAAAATCACTATCTAGATTTATTTCTACAAAATCACTAGATTTATCGTACAAAATTTGATACTAGATATATCCTACAAAATTCACTATCTCCATATAACATACATACAATTATTATCTAGATATATGTATATACCTACAGAAAAAAACTAGCTAGATAACTTTCTACAGAAAGGGCATTGAAAACATCTGATTTTCATTTCATTGTGAATTGAAAAGTAGTCACAGATTCAATTAATAACAGAGGCTTTATGGAAGATGATGCCATCATTTACTGAGATTAATTATGTATATGTTTTATTGTACGTTATAATGAATAACCGGCGATATTTCTCTATTATGTACTACTGTGCTTGTTAAGGGATAACCGGCGATATTTCTCTATCATGGCAGGTTTTAACTCCACGTCTATTTTGGGTGCAGTGGTTGGTGTCCTGGTAATCATAGCAATACTGCTTCTAGCTATTGTATGTCTGTTTAAACGGTAAGCAACCTTCTACAGAAATATTGACACAATTCAGATGACTCGCACGAATGGTGAAGATAACGAACAACGATCAATCTCATCAGTCCTATAATGTAAAACTTATACGGTACCAATTTTGATGCACCAGATGCGCATTTCGACAAATAATGTATCTTCAGTGATGCTCAATCGAAATGTTTGAAATCCGAAATAACTATGAAGTTTTAGATCTAAATATAGCCAAAAACAGCGTGCCAAACAAGTGGAGCCAAATTCGTCCAAGGATAAGAGCTATGCATGAGGGAGATAATCCCTTAATTTTGAAATGAATTTCTAAATTTTATAACAGCAATTAAATATACATCCGTATTTTCAAGCTAGTAACGAACAGTGATCAATCTCATAACTCCTGTAAAGGTGAAGATAACGAACAGTGATCAATCTCATAACTCCTATAAAGGTTAAGATAACGAACAGTGATCAATCTCGTAACTCTTATATTAGCCCAACTATCTATATTGTATTACATATAGGAGTTATGAGATTGATCACTGTTCGTTATCTGCCCCTTTCATAAGCAATACAAAATAGATAGTTGGGTAACACGGGCCCCTGGACACACCAGAGGTGGAATCAAGTGCCTCGGAGGAGTAAGCATCCCCTGTTGGCATGTATAGAAGGACTAATATTGTAACATATACATACAGAATCGAGACTGATAAGTAAAATACACTTGTAGTACCAGTATTTATATGTTAAATACATATATCATACCCGGACCGATATCTAAATAACATCATACCCGGACCGATATCTAAATAACATCATACCCGGACCGATATCTAAATAACATGTATAGTACCAAGTCTGATGCGTAAAATACATCTGTGATATCAGATATCAAAACTAACAAGCACATTTCTTCAATTGTATGCCTCCTCTTCGCAAAGGCAAATGTAAAATAATTACAATGCCTATGCAAAGTTGGTGTTATTTGTGAATAGAAGAAAGAGTTATATATTCCAGAATTGGTAGAGAAGAATGCAAAGATTAACAGGAATGATATTAAATGTATCTTTAAGTCAGCAGAGTCATTCGAGTGACTTTTGCAATCGGGTCTTGTCCATTACGGGACAGAAGATTCGGTCTTATTTAAAATTGTTATGTACTATACGTCTCTTGGGTAACTTGAATGGGATATAAAGATTACATATTGGGTACAATCTTAGCGTAGTTTCATCAGTGCAATTCATTTCTCTCAGAGTAGATATTTGTCTTGAAAACAGTACCATTCATGTCTTAATTGAGTATGCAAAGAAAAGAATGATAATTGTGATAGAATGACGACATCACATATGTATTTCAACATACATGCACATATAGATGCAAATTGATATAAATTGTTGGACCAACAATACAGAGTGGGGACCTTAACCCAACCAATATGGGGATGAACGATAAGCTTTTGTTTATATTTTTCAATAGACAAACTTTCAGAGGAATTTTTACAATGTTTGTTGTCCGTCTATCATTTGTCATGGTAATCATTGTAAAAATATACTATGCCTCTAAGAAAAATTGATATTTTTGCCAAATTGACAGATATGATACCCTTGGTGTTGTATATCTGTTGGCCAGTATATATTAATACATTGATACATTAAAAACTCATTGATAATCATGATAATAATCATTGTGACTGATCCTTAAAATATCTTTAAAAAATTAAAATTCAAAGAAAATGTCTTTTCATTTTTACTAGGGAGAATCTCTAAACTCGTATCCCACAAATATAACATTTCACAAAGTACATGTACTTGTCTGAGCATGAATTATTGATTGGAATTGTTGTAGAAGATATGGACTAACATTTATTAGAGTGTACTTATTACATTCCTCAATCGCATAGTCTGTTTAAAGACCGGAGAATCATATCGAGTTCATTATTTTTTATCAATTGATTGTGCGATGAACAACCTTTATCTTTTCACAACGTTTGTAGATTTCGCAGAAGAAATTCAGGATCGAAATATCAGTCACCATCTGTAGTATTCTCGAATGCTCCAAGGCGTGACAGTAAACAATCACAGGAAAAATCAGTGAAGTCGACCCCTGTAAAACCCACCCGAAGGTCAAAGAAATCCAACTCAAACTCGATAGTGCAGGGAATAGCTTACGAAAACATTGTACTGTCATTTGAGGATCCGTCGACAATTTCTCGTGTAATAAGTTCCTCATCCACAGTCAAACAAGAAACGAAAGACGAAGATACTTATGACGTCATGGGTGCATCTAACACAAACGAAAACACGACCAACGTCAGTCAGAATGTCTACGGATTTACTTCATCATCCGACGATTATGACGTCATGGATAGGGGGATTACACGCACCGAAGAACAAAATCCTTACTACGATCACATGTAACACATTACAGAAAAGGTTGTGTTGAATATCGCCTAAAACGTGCAGGCACGCATTATATGCATTATCTTAACTTATGGTTTTTCATCGCCTAGTTTATAGAAAATTTCAAAGACCAATGTGTAGTTGTTTTTAAGAGTGGAGGCCAATGTACCTATCCATATATCATTTTGATGATAGCCACTTGTTTTTTTAACGCTAGTCATCAGTAGTAAGTTTAAGACTTATCAACCATAAAATTACATTATTCCTACATTTTACATTTCAAATGACGTATCCCATAAGCAGCAAGAGTATTTCTACTATCAGAGTATATAGGGTGTGTTATGTCTTGAATTAAGCAATTTTACTCTCAACAGTATAGATATACACATCATAAGTTGAAGACGTTATTTTCATTATATGATCAAATTGAAATCAACTCCTTTTTTCGTTAGAAATAAGTAAATTTTTTACTTATTTTAGTAGATCAAAATATTTCTAAGTCATTTTTATCATTGCTATAAAATTAATTGTATATTGCTCACAAACAATATTCATCTAATTGTGTTTATATTTTTAATTTGGCGAGGTACAAGGAATTTCATGCATTTGGCGTGAGTCCTAGTAAACGCACGTATATTGTATGGAAGCCAATCATGTTTTGTTGAATCATATCTAAATCATTTGCCGGACTTCTATCTTTAAAAAACTGTTTAAAATATTCAGTGTTCTTTTTGAATATTTATGAATCATTAAAGCAATTTCTCATGATGATAGTAATGGTAAATTTAATCAAATGATAGATACTGAAATCAAATTGAGGGTGAGACAGTTCTGGTGATGGGTGAGAAAGAGGTATATCATCCAGTTTATGTTGGTGTCTCAGTTTTCCACCGTCCATACGGACTGGGACATTACTAAGTATATGTAATGTAAAACTTATACGGTACCAATATATATGTAAATCATACACAGATATGGGACTCACGACGAGTGTGACCGGTCGACAGGGGATACTTACTCCTCCTAGACACATGATTCAACCTCTCGGGTGTCCAGGGGTCCATGTTTCCCTTACACTTAATTTTGTATTCTTTGTGGAAATTACCGGTATGAGATTGATCACTGATCGTTATTTTCACCTTTTCATCACATAAGTTGATCTAATCTTTGTTCAATTATGACGTTATAAGAATTACAAAAGTTTGCGATTTCTTGACTTCATTCCCTTCTCAACATTAGGACATACATGTATATGTCGTTCCTGTAGATCACGTGTACAAGTAATCTGAAATTGAATACAAGATATGCTGGAGTTCCTCATTGACAATATCTTCGTGGTCTTTGGTGATCAAGATTTCCAACAGTTTGTTGGAATTCTCATGGGCACGAATTGTGTTCCTTTGTTAGATGGCCTATTTTTATATTCATGTGATGCAGAATGTCTTCAGAAACTTCTACGTGAGAAGAAAAAATCGCTTGCTGTGGCCTTCAATGCGACAATTAGATATATCAACGACGTTTTATTTATTAACAATAGTAACTTCCATTCATATCTTTATTCGATATATCCCTGTTTCATACTTAGATATTTTACTGAAAGTAGATATTAACAGCAAACTAACAACTCAACTTTATGACAAACAGGATGATTTCAGCTTTTCCATTGTCAACGTTACATATTTATATAGCAATATTCCATTATCACCTTCATATGGTGTTTATCTCTCTCCACTGATTCGATACGCAAGAGCTTGTTCTGGGTATGGTCAGCTTCTAAATCGAGGCAAGCTACTGACAAACACGTTGATGGTACAAGAGTTTCAACAGTCTCGTTTAAAGTCAGCATTTCACAAATTTTATGATCGTTATAATGATCTAATTTGTCAATACAACTTATCATTGCATCAAATGCTGTCTGACGTCTTTAATACTGATTGTTAGACCTTTCGTGGCCTGATCAAGATATATGGCTCACCGCGGGTGTAACCGGTCGACAGGGGATGCTTACTCCTCCTTGGCACCTGATCCCACCTCTGGTGTTTCCAGGGGCCCGTGTTTGCTCAACTATCTATTTTGTATAGCTTATAGGAGTTATGAGATTGATCACTGTTCGTTATCTTCACCTTTCATATGCCGTTCCTGTACATTACATGTCTATGTCGTTCCTGTAGATTACAGATGTGGTCAAATAAAACACTTAAAAAACAACCAAACCGAAATTAGATAACTTTCATAGTGTTTTTGGAATTGGTTTGTCTGTTGTAGTCGGCCTCTCACCTCTGTCGGCGCGGGTTTGAATCCCGCTCGCGCCAGTGAGAAAGGTTCCCAGTTTACTTTCGGAAGGTCGGTGGTCTCTTCCCAGGTACATTGTATCTGGGTTCTCTCTTCCACCAATAAAAACTGGGCGTCACCAGATAACTGAAACATTGTTGAGTGTGGCGGAAAACATCAATCAATCAATCAATCAATCTGTTATAGTTTAACGCCCCACGCGAGATATTACATGTCTTCATTACCGTTGAAGACGGCAAAATATACGCTTAAAGCATCGGTGCTTTCGGCTTTTGAGGAGGGAGGGGTCCCATATCGTGCTATACCAGCTGTGACACGGGGCCTCGGATTTTCCGATATAATCCGAAGGACCGTCCCATTTAGTCGCCCCATACAACAAACAAGGGGTACTGAATACCTATTCTAACCCGGATCATCACTAAACAATTCAAAATCCTATTGATTTGTTGTAAAGCCCAAATTACAAATTTTGAATCTTATTGAAAAAATAGTGGCTTTTTGACAACATATTTAGTAAAACACAATGACCATTGGCTTCAGTTAACATAGCAGTCGTATCCAATGAGAAGTAGAGACTCCCCAGGAACTAATTACAACAAAATGTTTCTTAACGGGAAAATGTACCCAGGCATGTAATATTTAAACTTTCGAAAGTTTAGGACGAATTCATAAAGTGAAAATGTTTTAAGTATTAATTCAAAATATGATAATGCTTGTATCAAAAAGCGTTATCAGTTAAGCGTTCAATACACGACGAAAATATGATATCCGGTTAATAAGACGTAAAGAAACAAGATGTGTTTGTGAAACATTGATGTCCGCCGAATGATTACCAAGAAATGCTGACGTTGACTAATGAAATCCTTCCTAAAAATCAAAATAAACACTCCCTCAGATACAATACAAATGGAAATTTTACAATACAAATCAAAATGTTACAATGCAAATGAAAATTATAGAAAAAATAGAATAGAAACGGAATAGAAACGGAAACTTGTGCAATATGAATAGAAAATAAACAATACAAATGAAATACAATTTAAATGGAAAAGAAAACAAAATATAGAATACAAATATAGAAATAGAAAATATGGAATATGAGTGGGAAAATATACAATAAAAACGAATAGGTATACAATACAAATAGAAAAGATCAAATATTGCAACGTTGACATGCCATACTAGAGTGTTATTTTAATAGTTATGACTAAGGTGAAATTTGTTAATTCAGGCTGATTCTTTTGCGACAGTTGCCTAACAATCGTGACTCTGACATTTCGACAGGGGATGCTTGCTTCTCCTAGACACCTGATTCCACCTCGGCGGCTCTGGTATATCCAGGGGTCAGTGTTTGCCCAACTCGCTATTTTGTATTGCTTATAGAAATTGTGAGATTGATTACTGTTCGTTATATTTACCTTTCATGGGCAAGGGACTAAGTGTCAGTTTGTTTGGGTTTATGGTTTTTGGGAGTTGAACTATGTTCAATCTCCCTGGGTCATCACGCACTTTTCTGCGCAGTAATTTGTATTGATTTGTATAGTGGTCGTCAGCGGGGGTTCTGTGTCAGCTGATTTACTCCTAGGTAAATCAACATAAACTTTTATAAACATCCGCCATTAAATAATCCATGTAACTTTTCTGAATTAATCTAATTTTGATAATTGACATGTAAATAAATGCAATGATATTGTATTCAAATCAATTTGAATACAAGATTTCGATCAAATTGATACTGATAGACATAGAAAAATAAAAGATAAGGTTGAAAATTGTCCTTTGTAGCGCAGCGTCACCTATAAACATTGATAGGGAAACGAACGACAACTGCACACAAGCCCTATTGACACCGTGGCGCGAAATATCGAATATGGTGCGAAACCTCAGAAAATTTACAAGAAATAACTCTACAACATTGTGTATGTGTATATATTTGGTTTTTTTTTAATGTGATATAAAAGATGCTTGATGTTACATGTAGATTGAATTAAAACACGTCATTCCCAGTCAACAACTTTCGATTGGGATCGAAATACGAAATAAAATTTCTTATATCCGGTGGCAAAGTGAAACTGCTTCATGCTTCAAGTTATTGAATTACGTAGTAATTGCACGTTACACATTAGAGAACTGTTCCTTTTAATAAAGAAAGTCACAAAATAGATACAAAATGAGTGTACCTTATTCATTACTGTTACCGAGCTTTCGTCGACTATAATCTCGAAATGGCGTGTTTCGCTGCGCTTGATGACGAAAAGGTCCACATTTTCTACGTGAGTAGTGTGATATTTGTTTATGAATTTTTTGCGCATACATGGTATGTCTCGACTAGGAATAATGGAAACTTTCTCACCTATGTATGTAAAGACATATTAATCTCTATTTTTAAAAATGTAGAACACTTTTATCAAATGACAATGTTTGAAAACGCTTAGAGCCCCGATGTCAGAATTTCCTTTTCCAAGACATCAATATGTCAAATTCATTATCCTTTTTGAATAGTATGTACCATATTTTGTACCAGTTATCCATTTTGAATCCCCTATTACAATGGGATTTTGCTGCACTCTGTAATGTTTGAGTGGATGTCATGAGTGTGTGTCAAACAGAAATTTTAAGAGCATGGGATACGGTGCTGCCATGTATTACTTCACTATCAAAGTTTAACCCAGTTGCCACAATGTTGAATTTATGCTGCAAAAAGGATTGGAAATTGCTCTGGTCAAAACACATTGTTTATTTGTCTACTGATGAAAGAGACATGAGGATTCTCCCTCACAAACTGAAAAAAAACACTATAGATTTCCAGCATCACAAGTCTGATTCCACTATATGCTTTCCATACTGTCAGGTTCATTCACCCCCTGTTTGAGCCACAGTATAATATCCCAAATACCTTGGCAATAAATAACATTAATTGACTAGTGTTTCATTTTTAGCGGAGTTGCGATGAAGTCGAACTCGGCTTATGATCTGATGAAGTGCCTTTGGGCGGGCAGGCGGGCACGCATCAACATTTCATTTCCGCACCATAGCTCTTGAGCAAATTATAGGATCTCATTCAAACTTAAATGGATTGTCACCCTCAGTAAGATGAGGAAGCCTATCGATTCTGGGGTCACTAGGTCAAAGGTCAAGGTCACTGGCTATAAATAGACTGAAATTTGGAGAAAATTTTGTTTTCGGCACTATAATTTTTTAACAAATTATAGGATCTCAATTAAACTTAGATGGATTATCGCCCTTGATGAGACAAAGAAGCCTATTGATTTTGGTCAAGGGTTAAAGGTCAAGGTCACAAAGGATTTAAGTCGGCTGAAATTTATGTACGCAAAATTTTGCTCCCTGCTTGATAATTCTTGAAAACTTTTCTGCCGGTTCCCTCTATGCCCATTCCTTGCGCAACTCGGCTTGTGCATTTCCGATGCCCGACAATTTTTAATTTTTTTGCATTTCATTTATTTTGAGTTATTATACAATTATTTACCATTCCATTGATCCTCTACAGGACTGTAGTATACTCAGGTGACAGTTTAGCATATTGGACTACCTTTTCAAGTAATGAATCCTTAGAATTAGCTATAACTAGGATTAAACTTGAATGTATATATACAGGGGAAAAACTTCTTCATAACTGCAAGGCATTGATAACCATATTGATTTGAATGTTTGGGCCATAATATGTGGTCACATTTTTCATGAGAATATAAAGGGGTGAAATTCTAGAAAACAACAACACGACTTCAGTTACTCGAGGAGCGTTGTGGTCCATGGGCCTTCCATTATCCATGTTTGCTGTTGTAACGCTTTGAAAAACAACAACAGTTGATTTGTATCTAAAATCATGATAATATTCAGTCATTTATCCCCCTCCCCTTCCAGTGCTGTCTGTTCTAACTGAATTTCCACAATGTTCAACTCCCACGAGTACTTTAAGTACTTTGATCTTTTGTTTGAATTTGATATTTAAGTAATTTTATTTCCTTTATTGATTTTCTATTAATTCTATTCATGTAGGTTTGATGGCGTCAGTTCGCCTCATAGGATACTTTGGATGAGCAATGAAAATTTTGCTCAAATATTTGATAGATACCCACGTTTGTAAAGGACAACTACCACCATTTAATAATTGTATTTGAAGAATTTTATACACCCCAAACGATCAATAGGGATTTGTGCTATATAGGGTTTCTTTAACGACACAACACTTTCCAAAACAAAGAAAAATGTGTCCCTTATCATTCACGAAAAGAATAAGAGATTTATCAAACCTTTGGGGAAAATCCTAGAACATTACTTTCGTGATGCCATCAATATCACGCAGGTTATAATATTGCCAAACATACCGATCAGCCTCAAGGAACAAAATCATTTGACACCCATTTATTTCTCCAAATTGTAGGACATACGAAAGATAATGTCAGTGACTAGCCACGATTTCAGACAGGTTTTTCCAGCAATTCATTCCATAACAGGTTCCAATACATGTACATGTATAACACTTTTTGCATTTTTTAAATCGGCAAGTTTATTGCTTCGAGAATGCTGAAGACAACATTTCTAAGAGAATATTTTAAAGATCCTGTACGAAGGAGTGTGTAATTCAATCTGAAAATGAGATAGTTGTCTCTATGTATGGTTATCTCAGGGTGAAAAGATTGGACCTACTACGGTACAGAAAGTTTAGAACAACACTGGCCGCTGAGAGTATTATCATTCTTTGTCAGAAATTGCTACCTACAGTTTATCCCACATCAGCTCTTCACATTCAGAAAGCTCATCATCAAGTCGTCCCTCCTGGATGGCCGTTGAAATGTTATAAGCAACAGATTGGGATGGCGTTTTAGATCTGGTAAATGATGCCCTAGAAGACCAAATGAAAATGAAACACCGCCATCTTGTATATAAAACCATCTTTTGTCAGTGCAAATCATGCTTGTCACTCAAAGATGTTCCTGTAGACGAAATGGTTTTGATTGCAACATTAGCTGTGCCAAGTGCAGTAGATACTATTCCAACTACATCAATGCCGATTTAAATATAAATTAGGTTTCCATAAAAAACTAGTTTCTTAAATATTCTTTTAACAGTTTGATAAAACATGGATTCACTTCTTTATATCATAATTCTTCATTATGAAAATTAAATTGTGCTAGTTATTAATCTTTGTTCTCTTGATTAAGTGCTTCTGTAGTTGATACTCATTATTAAATTGATGATCAAAGCAAACTATGAGTTGAAGTAAGCGTCTTCAGTCTGTGACTCATTTTAAATGTCAAAAGACTTCAAAGTCGTCGCACCATTTAAAATACAATTTTCAAATGAACCATATATGTAAAGCTGTTCCAAAGGACTGAGATGGGTTTCAAGATAAAGTGAAGATAACGAACAATAATCAATCTCATAACTCCTATAAAGAATATAAAATTAAAAATAGGATAAAAACGAAACTCTAGACATACCAGAGTTTGGATCGGGTGACTAGGAGGAGTAAGCATCCTCTGTCGACCGGTCACTCTCGCCGTGAGCCCTATATCTTGATCAGGTAAACGGAGTTATTCGTAGTCAAAAGGAATGTGCCAAGAACGGCCTAACAATTGGTATGAAACGTGTAAGACAGCATTTAACATAATTACAGGTTACGTTGTGTTGATGAATTAGAACATTATAACAACCAAAAAATTTGCGAAATGCTGACTTTAAGAATTTAAATCTAAGACTTCATTTTATCATAGCAAAAGGTTCATATAAAAAAGAAGCTGGAGTTCCTCTTTGACAATATCTACGTAGTCGTTGGTGATCAGGTCTTCCAACTTGAATGAATTAATTTGGATTTAAGGGTACACATGGGAATAAAATAGACAAAGAAACCACTAGCTCTTCTAATAGGCTTTTGTTTTAGTGATAGGTATTGTTTGCACAATGCTATCAATATGAAAGGTGAAGATAACGAACAGTGATCAATCCCATAACTCCTACAATACAAGATAGATAGTTGGGCAGACACGGACCTCTGGACACACCAGGGGTGGGATCAGACAAACACAGACCCCATGACACATCAGAGGTGGGATCAGGCAAACAGGGACCCTGGACACACCAGAGATGGGATCAGGTGCCTAGGAAATCCAATATCAGATGCGTTAATACAAACTTGCTGAATATCTGATTTTGGAATCGAAAGACTTTTGTGTAGGCGAGCATATAACAAACTGTAATTATTAATGACCTTATCACGAATAAAATGATATAAACAACGTACTGTTAGTAAGCATTATAAATATAGAATACAGAACTTCAGTAGCGGACAGTACGTTGATATTATTTATAGGCATTAAACATCTATCATACAGATACAGTGGTCGACAGTGCTTTGATATTGTTAGCAAGCATTATAAACCAAGGTACAGAACTTGAGTGGCCGACAGTGCGCCGAGAAGGCTGAGTATCGCTGCCATCACCACGACCGCCACGGTGGTACCTGTGGCGTGCACTACTGACCCCACAAAAGCTGACAGAACAAACTGCGCAATAAACACCATGCTGCTCACAATGGCGATGTCTGTCCCTAGTCCTCGGATGGTATCTTCTCTTGTGGGTGCTTCAGAAGAAAACTGAAAGAAAAATTGTCATTGCAATAGCTGAAACAATTATATTTTAAAATGTACGATATATGAGTGATATCTGAGGCGCTGTTGTCTTTTAAACATATGGATCTATTTTATTTGCTTACATTTCAAAGAGCACTTTACCTTAGATTTCACTTGTGACAATATTGACAGATATGACATCATACTTATAAAGAGTTGATAACCTCAAACTAATTTCTTATTTTTGTCTGGTATCGTTTAATTTTGTTAACATATAATCAATGCCAATTTCAAACGAGAGCTGACAAAAATCACAACTAACAATTGTTGTAGAATTTATGTTTCTTACATTATTATGTCATTTCAAGGCTTTCGTGTTGTGATTTATTTTTCAAATCTCAATTACTCGCCGTCAAATTTAAGGAAGTATAAAACATAGTTTGATATTCAGTCATGAATAAAACTAAAGGTTACAACATCTCTGTTAGTCGTGGATTTTAAAATCATATGTCGAATTACATTGTAAGTGGTTATTTCCCTTATAAAATACGTTTTCAATATATCTTTCATCTTAAGGAAGTGTTTCTGTAGCTTTTGTGATTGGCTGGCATGAATTTCAGAATGGGAAATGTTCGAGTGTATAGATACGAAAGTTCCGTAAAAAGTTCCTCTTTTCCGTTCACCCTTCCCCAACCAAGTGCAAAACTGACCTTGACCTTCATGCTAACGTTTTAAAAGTCAACATAAATTACACTGCTTTCAACCAAATATGCATACCAAGTTTATTTTAATAAGTAATATAGCATATTCCAAGTGTTTGCCATTAGAGACACATTCGGAAGATGACAAAGAAAATTTGGACAATGGCGACAATTTCGAGATTTTCTGAGATGGTATTTTTAAAGAAAAAATATACAAGATTTTATTCCTTTCAAGTAATCATGATATTTTGTTATTGATATAGGTGGGAGATGTTAAAGATATGCATGTGTATGTCACGCAGCATAAAATGTTATATTCTAAACACGTCTTTTTCAGGTAAAGTTCAGTTTTCAAGACAAATAAAATGTGAACTCCTTCTAACAGAAAAAAACCCATAAATAGATATTTACTTTTATTTCATTAATGTAAATGCATTATTGTTGACTGGGTTAGTCCTGCAATATACGAGTATACAAAGCAATTTTAAATTACAATCCAAGTTCATGTATTTTTAATGCTTTTTTCCCTAGACTTTAGTTATTACATTTTTACTGAGTAAATTATATAAAATTCAATAACGCTGAATTTTGATATTCAAAAAGAACTTTATTACAACCCTTCCAATATTACAAAATGAAAATTTTAAACAAATTTTCTTGTATCAAAACGTCAAAATTATTAGCAAAATACTTCCTTTTCTGGACATATCACTAGTTTGTTACATGAAGAGGTGAAGATAACGAACAGTGATCAATCTCATATTTCCTATAACGAAAACACGAACCCCTGGATTGATTGATTGATTGATTAATTAATTGTATATTGTTTAATGTCCAGCTCCAGAATATTTCACTCATATGGAGACGACACCATTGCTGGTGAAGGGCTGTAAAATTTAGGCCTATTCTCGGCGCTTATGGCCTTTGAGCAGGGAGGGATCTTTATCGTGCCACACCTGCTGTGGCACGAGACCTAGGTTTGTGCGGTCTCATCCAAAGGACCGCCCCCATTTAGTCGCCTTCTACGACAATCAAGGGATGCTGAGGACCTATTCTAACCCGGATCCCCACGGGATCGGACCCCTGGACACACTAGAAGTGGGACCAGGTGTCTAAGAGGAGTAAGCTTCCCCTGTCGATTCGTCACACCTGCTGTGAGCCCAACATCTCGGTCAGATATACCATTTCACATTCTTACGTATGTGTTTTTTAAAATTTCGTCAGATTTAATGCCTTGATAAGCTGTGCTGTTAATAATTAATCAATCAATTATTGAAGGATATACGTTAAAGTTAATTTTAGAGACGTCATATGTTACGTATACTACTTTTAGTTCACCGGTAAGCACATTAACCTCAGAAGTAATATCCTAAGGGCTTCTAAACATAGAAGAAAAATGATTTTTGTATAAACGACAAATCGGTAATTTAAAATCAACAATAACTATTATATATGCCCTTGTAATTACCCCAGACTGTTATTTTGCTACAAATTCTTTCAAACTGTAGAAATATTTTGTTAAATACACTGGAATCAGTCAAAAGAAATCACCGTGCTTTACCTGTCCCTTCGTGTGGTAGTTGGCGACTATCATGTATGGCATTGTAAAGAGAGTGGCGTACATGATGCCTGCAGTGGGGGATAAGAGAATCACTGTCACTGGACTTTGTATGGTCGCCATGATGATCATGCCAACACAGTAAACTAGCTGACCTCCGATGTAAACCCTCTTTGCTCCTGCAAATTTAATTTCACACTCTCTTACTTTCGTTAATTTGCAAATGAGTTTTGTTTATAACAGTTGAAGTTGTGTGGGTTATTCTCCATTTTAACCATCATCGAAAACCCACGGTTGATTACGCTTCGTTCCTCTCTCCATCACCCGTGGGTTCATTCATTCCTACTCGCTCGTTCTCATGAAAAAATATTTTAAAATATCGCCCAATCAAAGTAATCGTTATAGTAATTGAACTCTTTTGTTTTTAAAGGTAGCATTAACTTAACTATCACAACAATTGTATACTGAAACTGGGTTGAAAGCGTCTTACTGATTGGACAAATTTGCTCAGGGTGAACTATGAGCGCCCAATCTAATTGCCTCATTAATTATTCATGAGAACAAGCGAGTAAGAATGAATGGCCGCACGGTTGATGTAGAGAGGAACGAAGCGTAATCAACCGTGGGTTTCCGATTATGCATTTAACGATTGCATTTATATTTTCTGTTATTGTATCATCTGAAACCTTGCATTGACAAAAAGAAGATATTTTCAAAACAAATAATACTTACCAAACTTTTCCACCAGTCTTTCTACGAACATTGAATACACTGCACAGGACAACGAATAGAGGGACATCCCAAACGATCCCAGCCGTACACCGTCGTTATAAAGTTTGTGTAAATTGCTATGTCTTGGCGCTTTTGGATCCCCTTCATATACAGCCTGCCCCACAAAGTCAGTGAAATACAAGGAGTAACAGACGAGTGACATCCAGCAGAAGAGATTAGTCAGACACAGGATGAACAGAGACCTGGGCATCCGAATTATTGATACTAGATACGTTTTTAACTTCACTTCGTTCAACAATGAAGCGAAATTAGAAATTTCTACAGATTTTATTGGTGTAGATTCTTTTGGGATTTTGTCGGTATTGGAGTTTTCCGACACATGCAAGTTCTTGGTGGGAAAGTCATTAGTTGATCCATAGTCAACTTGTGCAGACGTTCGTTTTAAATGATCTTCGTGGTCATACTCATTTTCATCGTCCTCTTCGTTTGTAAATTTTTCGTACTTAGACTTGCCTTTCTTTGTCTTTGACTTTTGTAAATCTTCGTTTGATTTTTCGCAGTATCCTAATGTGACTTCCTTAAAGCTTGTTAAAGTAATGATTAGACACAAAACAAAGAAGACAGTGACTAAGGAGAACACTACGAGGACATGTTGCTCTAAGGATGATTCCTTTGTGTGTCTCAAATCCCAGTTTATTCCCCCCATGGCGTATCCTATACATCCTCCTAGCCCTGCCATGATAGTGAATGTGCTGAGCCCTTTCGATTGGTCCTCTGGGATGCTAACATCTAATAAATATGCTCTGCTTGGAGACTGTGCTGCATCACAGCTGAAGTCCAAAAGCACTACTCCTAATATGGTTAATGTAATTCCTTTTGTGCGATCCATTTGTGTAAGAGAATGGAACACGTCGTCTTCCTTTGGAAATGTTTCAGAAAGTTTCCCATCTGTTTGGTTTAACGTCGAATTGTAGGTTCTATTAAATAAAGTATAATTGTTTGGTAGGGTTTTGTTGTCAAAGATTTTGTCCCTCTTGTCACCCATTAGGATTCCTAGAGTCTTTCCATTCGGAACAATGATTAAACCCACAACAATTCCAAGTGCTAACAGGAAAATGAACGGTCGGCGGCGACCCCATCTCAGATTACAATTGTCGCTTACAGAACCTAACACTGGAACCAGAATAATTCCAAAAAGCGGACTTAAACACCATACTAATGACATCAGTGGTACGGGTACACCCAATTTCAGTAAAATGGGGCTGACAAAGGCAGTTTCAGCAGCGTAACAAAGCTCTATTCCACAAACAACAGCGCTCAGTCGGATCAATTCTATCCGTGATTTTTTCTTTTCTAAATAGGAATAATCATGTCCGCTTTTTACCAAGGAAGCAATACCAGACCCCAAGTTTTGTACCACTGGGTCTGCTCGGTCACGGATTCTCTTGGCAGCCTGAATGGTTGATGTTAACAATCCTATAGACATGGTATATCTGTAAAACAGTTTATTAAGATCTAAATCCTCCACCCTCCTAAAAGTTGTACAAGTAGAGTGTCATCCGTTATGTAGGGAATATTTCCTCTGATAAATAATCATTTGATCAAACATTTGCATGCAATGTCTCAGGTAACTGAAAGATTTATTGTTGCCAAGTGTTTATATAGGATAGTGTAACTAAATCGATGCTTAACCGTGAAGAGGTGACGACATTGAAGCACCAATTACTAAATTTGAAGCCAATTTACGGGACAAGGCTAATCGGATCTGATGCTTCTTTATGTCATGACAGCATTATCAATCAAAACAGACACATAGGATTTATCATTTTTGCCAATTTAAGACTACTTCTTGTCCAGATGAGGTCTTCCTATATATTGGCCGACTCCTAACCCTCCTTTGTCATGAGATAGCGAGCTATCAATATTGTCATTTGGCATCCCATTTTCTTTACGAGCAGGAAACGGGGCACTTGGTGTGATTTTCCTCAGTCGTTAAAGCAGAATCACTTTGTGATTGAAAGATAAGTTGAATGGATCATTATTTTATCAAGCACAAGGGATAATGGTTGTAAAAATAAAAGAAACATGACTTTAGAAATACGAATTATTCATTGTTTCCATTTTGTGTAATTTTTATCACTTTAAAGAGGCTCGCACCATAGTTTTGTAGTATGTCATTTTTTTAAAAAGTGTACTGTTAATATCTACTTTGAAGAAGAATTAGGAAATTAAAAAGAAAACCTATAGTCATAGTGCTTGTTATTGATGGTTGGTTGTATATTCGTTAAAGTCCCTCTCGCGAATTTTTCACTCATATGGAGACGTCACTATTGCCGGTGAAAGACTGCAAAATTTAGGCCTATGCTCGGAGCTTACGGCCTTTGAGTATAATTATGTCTTCTAACAAAAGATATATATGAAAAATTCAATACTAGTAGATTGGAAATTTATGATGACCTTTTGCTTTTGATATAGTGAAATATTCATGATCTAGAATTTAAGAGTTTAAAAGAAAACATTAAGAGTAATATCATTTTCTAAAATTGCACATATTACAAAGTTTTGTCTTAAAATATAAAATGGAACTTTAAAAGGAGGTGAAGGTTAAAGTCGGATTTTTTAATTACTGCCCAAAATACTGAATTTTTATACAAAATTTCGATTAAATTAATTTAGACTTAAGAATTGATGTTCTGTTTGAAAACATTTATAAACAAAATTATTGATTTACAACATTTGAATTGGTTCCAAGTCTCAACTACTTGTATCATGAATTATGAAACTGAAATACAATTATAGGGGCCAAAACATTGACGATATATTGGATAAAACAGAAACTGTAATGTCATGCAGAATTAGAACTTTTTGATTGAAGAATCCTTTCGCCACAATATGAAGTCCCTGCAAAACCCTTTCAAAATTTGAATTGACACATTTTTTATCAACTGGATAGGATTAAATAATAGATGTATAATATGTTTGGAGCAATGGGATCAGTATTGAACCAATGCATACTAAGTTATAGCATTCCACGCAGTTGTGCACAAAAGCTGAGGGGCCAACTTAATCATTTCATGGATATTAGGCTATATTGGGTAATTTGGATAATTTGTTTGTTTTGAAAATTGAGGGATGAAATCAATATATTTTACAACATTATAGGTTTCATGTTCAGATATTAAAACATTATATGTTCATGTTCAGATATTAAAACAATATAGGTTTCATGTTCAGATATTTAAACATTATAGGTTCATGTTCAGATATTAGTACTCTTCGGAAAAGATGGCATGCAAAGATAAGACTACGGATATCATGATTACCAAATGAAGTGATCCAATTAACTTGAATGGACTGACCGCAATAACCTGGTGGTTAGGGCCTCGCAGCCGAGGAGCTCGGGTTCGATTCTCCATATTCCGGCGACCGCGTCAAGCCTGACATTTGACAGTGTATAACTGTCCCTTCACAAAGCTCCCGGTATTAGAAGTGAAAGTCATAGATATTTTGGATACGGAGGATATCTATCACGATAGGCGTTAATCGTAAATACTCAGCTATATCCGTAACCGCAAATGAACCGGTTACAGGAAAGGACGAGCGCGTGATTCAATTGGGTAGCAGGGCCGTAAATTACATGGAGGCGGAGGAGGCAGCTGCCTCCTCCAACTTTTGAGCCAAAAAAAATTAAAATTTAAAGTTCATTAGAATTTATGTTGTTTCCAATAACTAAGAGCATGATACCTCCCTTAAAAAGCATTCCAAATCTTTCTTTTAGAATGAGTTAGTCAAGTAACATCTTAGAAGGCCCTAGAATCAAGGATTTTGCACGAAACGTGTTCAGTGTGCACAAAATGTGCTCAGCGTCTGGGGGCCTGGTCGGCCCCCAGACCCCCGCCTAATTTCCTGCCTTCTCCAAATTGAAGGTTAATTTACAGCCCTGGGGTAGGCGTTAGCACGATAAAGAAACCTCTTTTCTATAACCTTAAGCGTCATGCATAGGTTAATATTGTTGTACTTCAACGACAGCTTGTGACGTATCTGCATGAGTGAAAAATCCTCGAATGGAACGTGAAATATCATACAAAGAATAAAACGATCAATCTGGGCAGTTTTGTAGTTTCTTGATTGTATGACGAGTCTGAAAAGTTCGTATATTCATCGAGATTGATTGTATCTTACTTAACGTCTCACTCGAGAATTTTTCGCTCATATGGAGACGTCACCAAGACCGGTGAAGGGCTTCAAATTTAGGCATGTGCTCGGCACTTTCGGTCACTGAGCAGTGAGGGTTCTTTAGCGTGCCACACCTACTGTGACACGGGTCATCCGTTTTTATGGTCATTCCCAAGGACCCGTGACATTCACACCTGATGCCGAACGTTTGGGGATGGAACTGTCACTATCTGTTTTAACGACTTGGGTGTGTCGCGGCCGGGATTCGAACCCCGCATGCGGGGCGAACGCTCTAACCTCTCGGCCACCGCGGCAGTATATATTCATCGAGATCTTTTTGAAGTTACAAAGATAGTTGCAAAACATAACATGCAAACAGAAAGTAAGTAAAAAAGATCTGAATGATTAATTTGAATTTAAATTTTCAGTTCAGTTTCTGCTTCCCACGCGACAGTCATAACGGTCAGTCTGAATTTTAAAACAATAAATACCAGGTAGTCAACGTTTTACAAACATATCTTTATATTCTAATTTAACTAAATGATTATAAACAGACTTATACGAAGTCCCCTAAACGTTTTATCCACAATGATGTCAAATAGCTAATCCTGAAAGCGAAATGAGACCAACTGTTAGTCATTTCTTACAATAGTTATCATAATACTCGCATAACAAAATATACATTCATCCGATTAACATGAGAGAGAAGTAGCCCCGGTGGCTGAGTAGGATTGCTGTACAAGAACACAGACACCATCAATCGCGGACTATTGACAAGGCACACTATATGACACAATTCCGTTAAATCTAACCAATAACTAGAACAAAACACCATGCACGACACATTACCTTCAAATAGCTGGAAAACACTCGCTGCTGCACAGTGCAATTATCGTCGATGAGAAAATTATTGGACGTGTAATATTATATAGGACTGGTGATAAGGCTTCTTTTTAGAACTGTGATCAATAGCCCACGTGTACATAAAGCGTACGTTCCATGCATTCTCGTAGACTCGGCTGACAGTTTTTCAATTAAAGATGTTTCCTGATAAAGTTGTATAGAATCTCTAATGGAGGAGGTAATCTGTTTTATTTTTGTTCATCAAAAGCGTTATTTCTTTGGCGAGGCGTTGATTGGGATTTCACCAGTATAATTTGACATATTTATATTCAATTTCCGATCTGTTTGCTAAGACAGACACGAAATACTAAGGAATTATTTATTGCTTAAAGACGAGACTATCGACGTGTGCTATGTCAAAGGACGATTGCAGAAAGTTTCAGTCATTGACTATTTGCCAAAATAACGTCTTGTCTCTGTACAGTTTGGTTCGGCAATCACTCTTCTATTTATACTTTGAACCAAAGCTACTTTTTCCAACTGTCAAATAGCTATCACAGGATATTTATAATAGTAGTTGAAAATTCACCCAATGTACATAGTGTGCTCTTCAGATGTTACTTTTAAGTTTAATTACCAGATCTCCCAATCTAGAAAAAAGAACTGAACTAAGTCAGCTTTAGAACCCTGTCATGTGCATACACTGTAAAGATTACTGTAGATTCCTAAATATACGCAGGGAATTTATTATCACGTAATTTCGCTAGAGTCATCACTCGCGAAATAAAATTATTCGCTTTTATGTTTCTGTTGTTACAATACATGCAAGAACTCTTGATTAACAGACGACACGCAAATTCCTGTTCACGCGATTTGACGTATACGTGTCATTTCGCCATATTAAGTATTCGCGTAAATTAAGGAAGCTATCGTAGTTCAATTCCACGGTGGCGAATCACGTGACTTTGGCATGACCTACATGTACATGTATGGCGACAAAAGTCAACACAAGGGAAAATTCCAACGAAAAAGTAACACCTTTATCAATAACGAAATGTCACATAAATTCAACATTAGTAGGATTTCTCAGGAACAGATCTATTCTAAAATGGTAGTTATACGTGTGAAAGAAGCAGTGAACATTGAATCAGTGTGTGTGTGTGCGGGGGGGGGGGGGGGGGGGGGGGGGGGGGGGTTGGCGGTCGAGAACTTTTTACTCGAAACAAAAAACTGTGATCTATGCTCTTTGTTTTTATCGCACGTAGAACTACCATTTTAGTATAGATTTGTTCCCATAAATGTTTTTTCGGTTAATTTTACAGATAAATGAAGCATCATTAATAATAGGAGCTCCTTTATCAAATAATTTTTAAACATAAACATCAAAATGCAATAAGAACAAAGATGTAGTCTCTGTTCTATATCAGAAACTAGATGGATTATTTCAACGGTTGTCACAATAATTGTAATCCAATTGCTGAATCAGAAGTTATACTACGTTATCATAAACAGATACTGCATGGAATAATTATATAATTAATTTGAAAAGTTGAAGATAACGAAGTTATTCAATCTCATAACTCCGATAAGGAATACAAAATCAAGAGTTGGGGCAAACACGGACCCATGAATATACCAGAGTGTGGAAAGAACGGTCTCATTTGGTATGATACACGTCAGACAACATTCGACCAAGTGATCACTTTTATTTATTATAGCATTATAATGGCCATAGAAAGGGCAAAATACCATAAACGAGACTGCATGTTAAAACCCCTGTAACATCAACATATTTATCAAAGCTGAGTCAGTGTGATATTGATGAAAACGAGACTATTGAGTTCCTTGTAACATCAATTTATTTTTAAACTTCTACATATTAAAGCTGAGTTAGTATGATATTGATGAAAATATCAACCCGTGGTTTCCTTACTAACAGTCAGATGCGAGTACATGTAGTTGTAGATGGCTACAAGGGCAGTGTCCTATGTACCACTGGGTACCAGCATGAGACCAATACCTTATCAACTTAACAGATTCCGCGAAGTCAACCATCTATTCGTAGATGGCTGTCTTTTTTACCCCCTGAGATCCAGGATGCATCACACGTATGCTGAATAGCCTGTATTTACCATCCCTTCAGGACGGCAAGGCCAAATGTCTGGTGTTTTTCTACAAAGTGGTCGGGGAAATGGTATCAGCACTGCTATCTCGTGGCTACGTAACTCCGCTACATACCGATAGACGCAGTGTTGCTGTCAACAACAAAAAATAATAAAAAATAAATAGCTAACTATCAATGTGTTAATATTTTAGAGTGTTTTACTGCAAACAATAAGTGTTTAGGGTTAAGATTAGGGTTGGAGCATTTTAAGCAACAGTTTGTCTAAGCACAGTATTTGACAGGAACCATTTGGATGAGAGTACGGTGCATGCAAAGTTAGTAAGCTGCTTCCGTGAAACCGTTTATCAGCTGGATTCCATTCACATGTAAGTGTAATATCACAAAACTAAACAGAAAACGAAAGCTGAAATATCACAGAACAAAGCAGAGAAAACAAACGCTTAGATATCACAGAACTAAGCAGAGAAAACAAACGCTTAAATATCACAGAACTAAGCAGAGAAAATAAAGGCTGAAATTTCACAGAACTAAGCAGAGAAAACAAACGCTTAGATATCACAAAACTAAGAAGAGAAAACAAACGCTTAAATATCACAAAACTAAGAAGAGAAAACAAGCGCTGAAATATCACAGAAATAAGCATAGAAAACAAACGTTGAAATATCACAAAACTAAGCAGAGAAAACAAACGCTTACATATCACAAAACTAAGCAGAGAAAACAAACGCTTAAATATCACGGAAATAAGCAGAGAAAACAAACGCTGAAACATCACAAAACTAAGCAGAGAAAACAAACGCTGTAATATCACAGAACTAAGCAGATAAAACAAACGCTTATATATCACAGAATTAAGCAGAGAAAACAAACGCTTAAGCACTGTAAGCAGAAATCAACGAACTATATAAACACATGCACTGACAGCATTCTACGTTATAAAACACAGACATAAAATACATACCTACAACATTACACATAACATACATACCTACAACATTACACATAACATACATACACTACAACATTACACATAACATACATACACTACAACATTACACATAACATACATACACTACAACATTACACATAACATACATACACTACAACATTACACATAACATACATACACTACAACATTACACATAACATACATACCTACAACATTACACATAACATACATACACTACAACATTACACATAACATACATACACTACAACATTACACATAACATACATACACTACAACATTACACATAACATACATACCTACAACATTACACATAACATACATACACTACAACATTACACATAACATACATACACTACAACATTACACATAACATACATACACTACAACATTACACATAACATACATACCTACAACATTACACATAACATACATACACTACAACATTACACATAACATACATACCTACAACATTACATACATACATACACTACAACATTACACATAACATACATACACTACAACATTACACATAACATACATACACTACAACATTACACATAACATACATACACTACAACATTACACATAACATACATACACTACAACATTACACATAACATACATACCTACAACATTACACATAACATACATACACTACAACATTACACATAACATACATACACTACAACATTACACATAACATACATACCTACAACATTACACATAACATACATAAACTACAACATTACACATAACATACATACACTACAACATTACACATAACATACATACACTACAACATTACACATAACATACATACCTACACTATAACATTACACATAACATACATACACTACAACATTACACATAACATAGATACACTACAACATTACACATAACATACATACACTACAACATTACACATAACATACATACCGACAACATTACACATAACATACATACACTACAACATTACACATAACATACATACACTACAACATTACACATAACATACATACACTACAACATTACACATAACATACATACACTACAACATTACACATAACATACATACACTACAACATTACACATAACATACATACACTACAACATTACACATAACATACATACACTACAACATTACACATAACATACATACACTACAACATTACACATAACATACATACCTACAACATTACATACATACATACACTACAACATTACACATAACATACATACACTACAACATTACACATAACATACATACCTACAACATTACACATAACATACATACACTACAACATTACACATAACATACATACACTACAACATTACACATAACATACATACACTACAACATTACACATAACATACATACACTACAACATTACACATAACATACATACACTACAACATTACACATAACATACATACCTACACTACAACATTACACATAACATACATACCTACAACATTACACATAACATACATACACTACAACATTACACATAACATACATACCTACAACATTACATACATACATACCTACAACATTACACATAACATACATACACTACAACATTACACATAACATACATACACTACAACATTACACATAACATACATACACTACAACATTACACATAACATACATACACTACAACATTACACATAACATACATACACTACAACATTACACATAACATACATACACTACAACATTACACATAACATACATACACTACAACATTACACATAACATACATACACTACAACATTACACATAACATACATACCTACACTACAACATTACACATAACATACATACCTACAACATTACACATAACATACATACACTACAACATTACACATAACATACATACCTACAACATTACATACATACATACCTACAACATTACACATAACATACATACACTACAACATTACACATAACATACATACACTACAACATTACACATAACATACATACACTACAACATTACACATAACATACATACACTACAACATTACACATAACATACATACACTACAACATTACACATAACATACATACACTACAACATTACACATAACATACATACCTACAACATTACATACATACATACACTACAACATTACACATAACATACATACACTACAACATTACACATAACATACATACCTACAACATTACACATAACATACATACACTACAACATTACACATAACATACATACACTACAACATTACACATAACATACATACACTACAACATTACACATAACATACATACACTACAACATTACACATAACATACATACACTACAACATTACACATAACATACATACCTACACTACAACATTACACATAACATACATACCTACAACATTACACATAACATACATACCTACAACATTACACATAACATACACACCTACAACATTACACATAACATACATACACTACAACATTACACATAACATACATACACTACAACATTACACATAACATACATACACTACAACATTACACATAACATACATACACTACAACATTACACATAACATACATACACTACAACATTACACATAACATACATACACTACAACATCACACATAACATACATACACTACAACATTACACATAACATACATACCTACAACATTACACATAACATACATACACTACAACATTACACAAGCTCTGCACTTACAGAAATCTCCCTCTCACAGTTTGTAATTCTTGTCTCTGGTAATTACTATATCTAATACAGTAACGATTGATTTTGGGTTTAACGAGATTATGCAAATTTACAGACGTATCTTTATTAATGATTTTGAAAGATTCGAGTGCATACCTCTCTCATGTGTCTTAATCTTAAGCTAGGCATCATTGGTTGGCATAAAAAATTCATATATAAACTATAATTAGATATATACATGCATGTACATGAAGTGTGGTCATTCCAAATTTCTACTAATCACCACTGAAATGCCATGTTTGATGATGTCAAATGAAAGGTATGATAAACTGTTAATCTCCCAGGCCTGTTCACATTTTACACTTTAAGTAAGTACAATTTTAACCTCTTTCATTTAAGCGCAAATGCCTCCAACTTAATTACTTCATATATTTGAAGAAATGAGTAAAAATCAAATTAATTTCCTTATTGCAATAAACCAGGCTTGGATTTCTCGAAAAAAAAATCTCAGTCTGAGTTTTCTGTTATTTGATCAGTCAAAATATGAGTAAAATCTCAGACTTAAGTATAAGTTTTGACTTTTAAAAATTGTATCGAGAAATCCAGGCTCGCAGCTGGACAAAGTAGGCAATAGTAACTCCGGCACCCCTGACGCGAGCAAGTGCTCCCCCAACTGTTTAATTACAGCATATGCCTAATGCTTATATTGAAAAAATAAATAAATAGATAAATAAATAAATAAGTAAATAAAAAAGAAAATGCACACAAATATAAATGGGAAAATATTTGTGGTCGGGATCGGAAGACATGGGTCTTGTCACATGATTTAATATTGTTCAAAATGGCGAATTCAGCAAAAGAGAAATTTGACGCTGCTGTAAAAGTTATCCACAGTTTGCCCAAGGATGGTAAAAATTGAAGAAAATGTTTTTGAATTATGTTTATCTACACCTTGAAAATGCCAGAAATGACCCATTTTATTATTCATTCTGTTTGCAGGTCCTTTCCAGCCATCATATGATATGATGTTGAACTTTTATAGCTACTTCAAACAAGCAACAGAGGGTAAATGCTCGAGACCGAAACCATGGGCATGGGACGTGGTAAACAAAAAGAAGTGGTGTGTATACCCAGTTCTGAAATATCAGATCTAATCTAAATCTTTGGTATTTCTACTAGGAAATTACCAATTTCGCAATCTAATTAAAATTAGCTGTTATGAATCTGCTACCGCTTCAGAACAGATAATTTTAATTCAGGGTTGGGCGGTCAAAACCGCCCCCGGTTTTAACCAGTGGTTTTAACCGTCCCGGTCAATACTCCCCAAGTGGTCAATAATGGTCAATTGTGATTAAAACTGTCCATTTTCCTATTTTTGTACATTTCTTGCAAAGATAAAGATAAATTAAGTCTTTTCATTATATGGATCAATTGTTGATTAATATTTTTCATTAGATAATCAAATGTAATTTCATAAGTTTAATATATTTGGTTTGCTGAAACTGACTGAAATATCTTCAGTACCAACCAGAGGGTCACAGTTCTATAGCATAGCTTGACAATTGGAGACAGACCTTTTACTACATGTACCTGGACAGATTAAGAATAAAAGGTAGCTGGACATTACCTGAGCACAGGAAGCAGAGTTGACAGGTGTTAATAAGCATAGGCTGGGACCAGAGATGACTAGTGTGCCTGTTATTGTTATGAAAACATCACCAATACACCCCCTCAAATGTTTATTCAACAGTTAAAATGAAGATTGATGAAACAATACTTATATAGGTAGTTTTCTTGTTCAACTAAGGAATTTGAACAGAAACTTTTACATCTTCCCCAATTCAACAGAGTGATTTGTACATTATTTATTTCAATTCAATTCAATTCAATTCAATTCTTTATTGGCACTAAAGCACATTATATAAGAATGTGTTGTTAGCCATACATAGATACACATATATATTGATACATTACAAAATATCAAACTGTTGAAAACTTATTTCTAACATTAAAACAGTCTCTGATGTATAGACAGGTTTGTTTTGTAGATACAAGGTTATGTGGATTTAGTAAACAAAATAAGGTATTAATATCTAGTAGTTTTGAATGCATTTTTCTAATATGTTCATACACAGGACAATCAAGTAAAAAATGTTTTTCATCTTCAACAATAGTTTGACAATGAAAACAAAATCTATTTTCTCTAGGAATGACCGGATTACAATATCGACCTGTTTCTACATACAACTTATGTGCACTTATTCTTAATTTGGTAAGATAAGAAACTAAATTCTTAGGAAGTGGAAGACATAAATATGGTTGGATTTCTAGTTTCATAACATCATGGTTGAATAATGTACTATAAAATGAGAGCTTACCACTTTGAGTGTTGTTAATATGTTGAAGTTCAGAAAAGAATTTATTTTCAAAGAATTTTTTAAGTTTAGGAATAAACATTTTACATTCAGTGTCAACGTTAACATTTAACATCTTTTGTATTGATTTTATACAAGTTTGCCAGCATTTTTTATTTTCACTAGCCAAGTGTACATCTTCCAAGTAAGCATTCCTTAGTAAAACATTGTGATTATCATTAGATTTTGCTAAATTTTCCAATCTAGAATAGTATTTAATAGCAAGCTGGTATATTTTGGCATGAATAGGGAGAACACCTAATTCCATTTTTGTTGCCAAGTTTGATGCTTTATTATGTACACCTAAGATGTTTTTCAAGATAAAATTCTGAATTTTTTCAAAAGGAGTTTTATCAAAATTATTGGGGTTTGCATTAAAGTCAGAGATCCAAATTTCTGAGGAGTATGTTAAAATTGGGACAATAATTGATTCATATAGTTTTAACCACAAGTTTGGTGAGAGATCAGAGCCAAAAGGTAGTTTACGCTTCAAGGCAAAGTAAGCTTTTCTGGCTCTAGCAGCAAGATCCTCACAGGCATGTTTTAAATTGCCATTTGATTGTAAAATTATACCAAGATATTTGTACTTATCAGTTACATCTATAGTAGAATTGTTATAATAAAATCCATAATTGATCTTTGTTTTCCTGGTAGAACAAACCATAACCTTTGTTTTTTCTAAGTTTACATGCAACTTCCATTCTATACAATATTTTGAAAGAGTGTCTATACAATTTTGGAGGCCTTCAGCTGACTCTGATAATAAAACAAGATCATCAGCAAAAAATAAGTGATTAAAAGTTATATCACCTAAAGATGCAGGATAAGTTACTACTTTATCAAAGTAATTTTCAAAGTCATCAACAAAAATATTAAATAAAGTAGGACTTAAATTGTCCCCCTGTTTAACTCCTAATGTAGTATTAAAAAAGTTACTACATAAATTTCCCTGTCTTACAGCACATTTTGTAGTAGAGTACATATGTTTTATAATATTCAATATTATGAGTTATAAGTATATTATAAACTGATAGTGCATGTTATGAATTACAGTATTTACCATAATGGTCACTTAAACATTTAAAATAAATAACACAGACTATAATGACCAAATAATCTTTAATCGACCAGTATTAACCAGTATTGACCGGTTTTAACCAGTATTGACCACCGGCCTGGTCAATACTCATATTGACCACTTTTTTGCCAACCCTGTTTTAATTAGATTGCCAATTTCGTAAACAATAGGCACGCATCAAATTTATTCAATGTACTTATCACATGAATGCAATATTTTATAGTAGGACCTTAAAGCCTCAACCCAACTGGCAAATTATACTCCCATACACAAAAGATAATGAGATATATATATTTTTAGATTATGTCAGATGTAATTAATGTTAAAAATGATATGTTTTATGGTGTTACCGTTGAAATGAGTGAAGACATATAATGTCTTGCAACCCGACTTTAAGCATTTAATCCACCAATTCATTCAACGAAGGAAATATTAAATTCAGTCGATGTAAACAGTGCATTGTGACATCATGTTAACTGCAATTTTTTTTCCTCTTTTCTTTCAAACTAATCATCAACGAAACGTACGAAGGTCTGGAATTTAAAAACTTTCGTGATATTTTCCAAACTATTTATTTGTTTTATCTACACATGAAGTATCATCGCAGTAATGGCAACATTTTTCCAGAAGCAATACGGGTAAATACTCATCATTTTTCAGTTGATGAAGAGCAAACCATGTAACTCAAATGTGTAATAATTGGAGCGAGCTCATCACTTTGTGACACAAGCTTTGTTTGCTATCAATTTTAATCAATGTACCTGCAAGGAGATTATGATCAGAATGTTTCTGTGCTCTGAAGTCAAATTTAATTTCCTACCAAGTACTGACCTATCTTAATATCATCTTAGATGTTAGCAGAAACAAAACAAATAGCAGTTGATTTGGATTCAGAGGCAGATTTTCATGAAGAGTAAATAACCTTGTACCGTGATAATATTTTTAAAATACAACCAATATACAGGGTTCTCTATAATATGAAAACCGGAATCCAGTAAAATTATTTGGAATGCGAGAAAATGAAAAACAAATATGTGAATTGGTGGATACATCCATGTGTGTTATGAATGAAGAAAAATAACTGTAATAAATGCATTTTAGTACACGTATTTGAATTATTTGTCATTGTTTTTCCGATAATTGTCTATACAAAAATCAAAAAGTATACTCTGTCAAGCTTTAGTGAACAATAGGGGTAGCAAGACTGCCAGGTTCATGCTTGATTGCTGTAGACTTCATCCCTGTTAATAACTTTTTTGTTTAACTAACAGTACATGTTACTCAATTTTGCCCATTACTGCAAGTAACAATACTTTATATTATTTCTGGCCCCTTGTTCAGTAGTGTTGAAAAGTCGGGAAAATTTCTTAAACAATAATTGGTCATAATCGGATGAACTCTATCAATCAATGATCGATATAATCGGAATTTACATGTAGTTAATAAATGTTAATTTGTTTAGGGTTATTTCTATTTAGTTTTATGAATATGTGCAGCATACACACTTGCTGGTGTCACTGAATTCCCACTTTTCAATGTGGAGTCCACTCTGACTCTCCCCCCCCCGCACATGTCTTGATAAAAATTGGGATTAACAGTCAAGTGAATCTCGGATTAGATATTAATTAGTATACAGGCAACAATCGATTATAAAAAATAGAATCGATAATCAAAGGGCTAAAAATGATCGACAATCAATTGTCGGCGACAGTCGTTTCATCACTATGGTTCAGGTTTTTATATACATGTACTATACTATACTTTGTAATACATCAGATTGGTTAAGTGATGCAAAACACCTTCATGTATGAAAAATGATGCTTATTTCTAATGTTGTGATTGGTTTGTAACTAGTTGATTTGTATCATCTCTTTTCTGAATTGATGGAAAATGAAAAGTCAGTAAGATGAACAGGTATTTTTTCAAGAATTGAAGACAGGGTCCTTGTAAAGTGCTAGGCTGAGAGTGTCTGGGTGGAAATTGTGCAGTGGAAAAATGTTTCCAGTCACATGTCTGTCATTTGGTTGCTCAGTGAACGTCACATGATACACGCACCACTATTTAATTGGTTACGCTATGTAGATATATCTTATATTGGTTTTGACTAATACTAGTAAATGCACACACACAAAAATCCACCAAAATAACCCCAAATAAACCTTTGAAATTTTCTGTAGAATTTTAAAAGTAACAATTTCATGAGAGTAAATTCATTGTATGTGATTTTACATAGCTGCAATATTGATTAATGATTAGTACTTATCAAACATGATTAATCTGCATGTACTCACACTGTCGGTACTGTATATATTGGTATTTTACGTGTAAGTTAAGGACTCGTTAAACTTTCTGGGACTCAACCTTTCAAAAACTGTCAGTCCAGGCTTGGATTTCTTGAAAAAATTGCAAGATTGGGTGCACTCATAATCTGAGGGGGCTCATAAAGGCTAGACCTGCTGCTCAGTCCCATCAATTTATTGAATAAATATTGTTTAACAGAATATCCTAGTAAAATGTTGGATGCAAGTTCCAATTTCAAGACCAGGTCTCAGCTTTGAAGAATCCTACAGAGAACTCTGAATATGTACATTTATATTATGGAGTAGTAAGTGTCAACTAAAATTTGAAATTGATTCTTGAAATTAATTTTTTTGAAGGGATGCTTGGACAAGACTGGAAGACATGCCCAGAGAAGAGGCAATGGTGAAGTATGTGGAGGAACTGAAGAAGGTAATGATTATAATTTTGTATGCTTGTTATCTTTTAAAGGAAACAATAGGGCAGACTTTGAAGATGATGGGCAACAAGTTAAATTTTGGATGCTTAAATTGTCTTATATATCAAATTATTTGTTTTTGTGTTTCAAGAATCAAATGTTATCAGATAGTACATGTATGTAACTGCTTTTCGAGAACAGTCGCTGATTTGGAATTTTGATGATTATAGAAGTACATATGTATATCAAAGCAAATGTTCATGGAAGCAAAGTCATGCTCTTTTTTTGTTGTCTTTTATTATTTTATCATATTAATGAATTTGATTGACATTTATTTCATCACAATTTATTTTATGAAAAAGTGGAAGATTTATAGTATATCAATTGTTCTTTGTTTGATTTTATTTTTAGCTCACTTGAGCTTTCCTCATCAGGTTATATGCACTTTACATATTTTACAGCAGTCATATTTTTATTTTCTCTGGAACCATTTTCTGGCAAACTTGTCACAAAGCAATATTGAGTGATCACATCCCCATTCCTGCTGGAAAGCATTGAAATAAAAATCTTCTGTAGAATTGTTGCACTAAAAATGGTAAAAAATTTAAAAATGTTTGTAAAGCTGTTTTATATAGTGTGATTTGGAATATTTCTAAACCATGGCAACATGAAAAGTGAAGGCCTCAGCAGATCATTGTTTTCCACTGAAATTTGCAAGATTTCTGTCCTATTGTCAGTTCTGATGTGGGTCGACTTTGTTCATGTTAGAAAATATGATGAAAGAGAACGTGATGCAGACTTTTCATGAAGTCTAAACAAACAATTATTTGAGATCAGAAAGAAAAAAAACTTTAAAAATTCTTTTGCTTTGTGTAGGAAACTTCATTTTGTTGAAATAAGGAATTTATACAAAGTAAGGGAAATAACTCTCAACCTGAGAATACCATTTACACATGAGTTTTACATAGGAATAAACAATATATCTGATAGTCTTCAAAAACAACTCTTTTTAAACTTTGTGCATGTAGTGCAATTCAGTATAGTTCAAAGGGTGCAGTTTACCCTGGTTTCTGAATGTAAAGGGGTGCTCAAAATCATTGTCTCAACTTTTATACATCTACATGTATATGATCTGGAAAAGCAGGTATCTTCATCTCAAGGAGAATGAGTAGGTTTTGGCTAATGAAGTGCTCTCCTGTCCATATGTATTCCAATATCTATTATCTTACTACCTATAGAATTACAGGCATATGTTTTGATCATGTATAAAGAGTTAACCATTAAACAGGTTGGGAACACTTTCCCTACAGCGAGATATTCTCGCTAAAATGCTAAAATGCGATTATCTCTCTCTAGATAAATATATCCCGTACAACTGAGAAAAATATCCGTGGAATACATCTCTTCGTGTTTCACATGAAAAGAAGAAAAAGTGCTAAAATGTCTAATACTTATGCAGATATATTAATCAAAACAAAAACTCTTACGATATGCATTGGGTTACTGCTCTCCTCTTACGCAGCAACTTTGATATGTAATTTCTTGACTGTGTTGTCAATTTTATAGAGACAATTTGTGCCGTGTTGAGTGTATGTGGCACTTATTCAGCACTGCACAGAATTTGCCATTATTTTCAATAAAGACACCTGTTTATGGTCATGTTTACTTTCTCGCTAAAGAGGGATAATTGCATTTTAGCGAGAAGATCTCGCATTAGGGGAAGTGTTACCAACCTGTTAACTATATATTTTGCTAGCTAAAATGTTCAATTTTATGAACTGGTTCATCACCATTCTGATTCCATGGTGAAAAATAACAAAAAGTGAAGACACTTTGATCTGTTCTTGTTTCGTTGACGTTGTGACTCATCAGTTTATCACGGATACATAAAGAGGTGGCTTTTAACTCTTTCAGACAATCAAACATTTCACTGAGAAGGGTTTGGCAATGAAAGAGCAGGGGGACCCTAGGGTATGCATTTTCTGCACTCACTTTTTACTCTGTAGTACAAGATATCGCTTACAAAAATAATCTACTCACACATGGTACAGCACTGTTTCTTCGTAGCATATTGTTTTTCATTGGCCATGGTATAGCGTGAAGTTTGAAATGAACTGAGAGGTGTTCTTCAAAAATCTATTAAATATGTTACTGTTTAATACTAATATTAAATAATGTCATGGGGTGTATTTCCTGAAGGAGGAATTTGTAGTCTTAATTATGTGGTGTAGTGTGATTTAATAATATATGTTGATCTGCATGATTTACTATCAAATCAGCCTTCTATTCTATCACAAAAGAAAAGATGTGTTTAATTAGTATATTTGTATTCTTGTGTGATGTTCATGTTATTTTACTACAGTAACTATGAATTGTAACGAGTGATGAGAAGAGTCCTTACAGTTTTTGTTTTTTTTATGCATGTCTGTTGTCAGAACTTGTGAGATAAATGAAGGTAATGAACTGTCCCTCTTCATCAACAGATAGTAGAAGCCATGCCCCAGAACGAGGAGGTACGGGACTTTATGGAGAAGCTGGGCAGTTTTTATGAGATTGTCGACGAAGAATCGCCGATCCCCAAACCACCAACAGAAAGTCACCAACCACCACGACCACAAGAAAACAACATTCCATCAGACAATGAGACAACAGGTAATGCCCCCTCCCAATAATAAAATCAGAGTTATCAAAATCCATCAATTATTGTTAATGCCCTCCCCTTCCCAATAATAAAATCAGAGTTATCAAAATCCATCAGTTATTGTTAATGCCCTCCCCCTCCCAATAATAAAATCTGAGTTATCAAAATCCATCAATTATTGTTAATGCCCTCCCTCCCCTTAATAATAAAATCATGGCTATCAAAATTCATCAATTATTGTTTATTTGAATGTTTATTTTTGATAGAAGGTAAAACTCCACTAGAAATATTTGATCATTCTCAAGTGGTAGAAAATGTTCTGAAGAAAAGTGAGGAAATCAACAACATATTGGACCAATCAGAAAAGGTGTTACAAAATGGTATAGATGGAGATAAAGAAGATGAAAATGGTAATGTACAACAGCATTGAAAAATCACAAAATACACTATAAACTGGAAATGTGTCTTGAGTCTTGAGCTATTTTGAAATAAATGTACATGTATATCAAAGTGACAAGAATTGTGTGAACTGTAGATTCCTTATTTTACGCGAGTACTTGATATGATCAAAGGACTAAATCAGACTTGTATACATCAAATCGCATGAACATGAATTAGCATCTCGTTTCTTAATGAAGAGTACTTACATGCATTTTAGCACCAGAAAATTAAAAGTGAGTAATTTTATTTCGCGAGTGATGCCTCTTGCGAAATTACGCGATAATTAAATCCTTGCATATATTTAGGAATCTACAGTATGTAGATACAAGACAAAACTCTAAATGCAAAAGCTTTCTTTTAGATGATTCTACAGACACCATCCAACAGCTAGCTGTAGTCAACGCAAAGGTACAAATGAAAGAAAAAGATGTAATCACCATGAATGGGGACCATGTACATGTGGCTGAATGGAGGCCCACAGAAGAGGCTCGTCCACAGGGTGAGAATGGATCTACCGCCTCAGGGGAGCAGACTAACAGAGTCGGACATCCATCACTGGCCAGGGAACACCGGACAAACAGGAACAGACGCCTGATGTCTGGTGATCACCTGACTAGTGAGACGGACAGCGAGGAGGAATTCTGTGATACATCAGACCAACCCTCACAGGTTTGGTTTTATACTCAGCTGCTGGGTTCAACTTTTATTGTATACCTCAATCATACATTTCTGTACTATTATATCATGTTCAAAATTAAAAAAAAATGTAAACCTACTTTCAAAATTTAAAGTGAGTTTTATAGTGACAAAATAAATCTGTCAAACAAAAGCATTTGTCCTTTAAACTAGCTAGATCTCAATAATTTTCCTATAAATTCTTGCACATATCTAGGATGAAACAGATGCTATGGGTGTCCATCCAACAATGGTCAACTCCACGCCCATAAAGTCAGGAATCAGTCTCGGTAATCATATGCCATTTGGATCACTAGTGCACACCTATTCCTCACTCCCCTTCACTCCCTCCAAAGGTAATCTCTTGGATGTTGCTAATGGCAACAAAGGTATGACTGACAGTCTTGTGGTCAATGCTCCAGGACAGGACACGCTGGACCTTTTTAATGGTAAAGATGAGGATCAATCTATTGACAGGCGGGACATCAACTTTAATTCCTCCAACTTAGAAGGAGGGTATGATAAAGATGTCCGTGCTTTAGGAGGAGGGGACATGTCTCCTCCAGGAGGTTACTCTCAAGGTCAAGGTCGACCAAATATTCCTCAAAATGTGGGCGGTAAGTATTAAAGTATGCTTCTTATCTATTCTGCGAACAATTTCCAATTTACAAAACCCTTCACCATCTCAATACTTAACCTTCAACACTTCATTTAATCTGACACTATCAGGGTATTTTTAAAAATACAACCTTAATATACTGAAAAATGTATTGTCTTGGTGATTAGCATGAATTTTGATGGGGGGAAAATTTTAGTTTATAAGCAATTAAACTAATTTTGTTATTTTCAGTATGATTTTAAGCAGATAAAATATATACAGGTGACTCTCGATAACTCGAAGTTCAATGGACCTTGATAAAACTTTGAGAGATCAAGAGTTTGATAGATTGAAATTCGGAAATTGAAGGTCTGATCAAATGGTTCAGATTTTACAGTAACTGGAAATGTTTACCAGGATCGTTTTGACACGTTTTTCTTCATATATTTGTTAGGTAGTTCATTTGATTTCAAAATATTGAACCTTATTTTGCATCAATATAATGATTTCAAAGTTTATGTATTTATTTGTTCTTTTCTCATTCTAAGATAGGCGTACAATATTAATTTCTGATAAAGCTTTACTGTTGCTGACTAAATAGAGCACAATTTTACATGTATGTTGCTTTACACAAAGCAAAAATTCTGATAAATGAGTAAAACAATGTTTTAGAGTAACTTTACACAAAGAACAAACTTGAGAAATTTAACAGTCTGTAGATTTCTAAATTATTGTCTAAACTAATGTTTCAAACATACTCTCTCGTGGTCAAAACATATTATAGATTTTATTCATAGTCTGATTATATACAAATTTTAATCATCAAAACACCCAGATGTGGGATGAAAACTGACCAATTAACCAATTATATAATTAAGTGTTCACCTCTACAAAGAATTAGGGACGATATATCACTCATGTAAACACCTGATTTCTACGACCACGCTAGCCTTCGGCATTCAACAAAATCCAGGTAATATCCAAGCGGAAATAATTATACACTTGGATAGCAGTGTGTATACGCTAACACCATGTCAAGAGATCGAGAGTGAAAAACAATGAAATATGTTTTACATGACCCAACTTCACTTTAAGAAATCGAGAACTTCGAGAGATCGAACGTTCAAGAAATAAATAGTAAATTAGCTTAGTTATATAGAGAAAAAAGTCAGGACCATGATTTCACTTTGAGAGATCGAAGTTCAATCCATTTAGAGTTGCCTGTACAGAATTTGAACAGAATTCATTTGATGAATAGGGAACTGCCATTCTCATTTCAATAAAAAAAAAAAAGATTAAATTTACAACAGAACTTTTACACTCTCTGAAGTAGTTTACCTGTTATATTGCATTATATTATGCAGGACGGCAGATGGGCACCAGACAGAATCAACAGGGCATTTTTTCAGGATCTCAGGGTTACTATGGTACAGGTGGTGGAGGAGGGGGGAGGGATAATGAGGAATTGCCAGTGGGGGCTTCATCTGGAAGCATTGAAACACAAATGGCATTAGCTCTGGTTCGTTTACAGCAAGACATGAATAATGTGGTGGAGAGAGTGAACAACCTAGAGAAAGCTCAGAGAGAACAGGTACATTTCTAAAAATATTTTTTTTTGCTTGTGGAATTTTGGGGTCACTTCTATCTTGATTTTGTTTACTTATGGAACGTTGGATTCACCTCTATCCTGACTTTGCTTGTTATGATGAATTTAGTCTATATACAGTTTGTCTAATCCAGATATTAACCCCCCAGAGAATAAAACCTTGGTGTGAAATATTTTCTTTGTCTGTTATTGTCCATCATGCATTAAAATTTCAATATCTTCTCAGATCTTACTGGGCCATTTATTTTTTCTCTCAAATTTTTATTATTAGCATTTACAAAGTAGAGGCAACATTTTTTAAAATTATACCCCTTGTAACGAAGTTGCGGAGGATATGTTTTTGACCTGTCCATCAGTCTGTCAGTCCCTTTTTTGTCAGCGCAACTTCTCTGAGACTGCTCAACAGAATTTCGTGAAATAAGGACATGCTTTGTAAATGTGCATATTCCCCGGAAATTCCGATTCAATAATTTTTTGGGAGTTATGCCCCTATTGAACTTAGAATATCGTGTCCGTTTGTCCTGTTCTTGCAGTAATGCATGACATTACCATTCATTATGTGAGGCATTGTCAAGCAATGTTGGAGCATGGGGCATTTGAGCTTGCTCACTTCTGCTTTCTATCATTACATTTATATGGCCCTTGAAATATAGGAGTATCTTTTTTGTTCTGTTCATCTATTGTACATTGTGCTTATATTATAACTTTTCAATGGAAATGCATTAGAGGGTCATAGAGGTCTCATGGGTCGCTCACTGTAGATTCCTTATTCTATGCGAGTAATGACTTTCATTATCAAATCATGTGAACATGAATTTGCATGTCTTCTGTTAATCAAGAGTTTTTACATGTATTTTAGCTAAAGAAAATTAAAAGCAAGTAATTCTATTTTGCGAGTGATCCCTGTCATGTTAATGATGTAATTTAAAAGTCCTTTGACCAAGGTTAAGATTATTCTAAGAAAACAGGATTTCTCTTCAGTCGTGTAATGGAATAGTAATAGAAGGACGCACTTCTTTTGCAGAAATAAAGAAGAATGAATATACTTTAATTTAAAAATTTTGGACAGGATTTACAAAAATAAGATTCTTTCCTATTATATGTATGATGTGAGTTTAGGCCAGGTTTTCACTGACTAGAACAATGGTTGATATGATTACCTGATTGTTTTTCTAACTTTCTGGCACAGTCGTGTTTTTCTTGTCTTCCACCAATTCTATATATCAAAGCATATTAATGGACTGCAAGAAAACTCCCACCTCTTGCTCTTTCTATTGTAACCTCTGTCTACGTATGTACGTATCTTATTATATTAACACTTGATGGTTTTAGGGAAGAAACGAAGATCAGAAAAAAGAAAAAGGGGTACGTATTTGTTCACATTTCTTGGTCTCCATGAATATTTCATAAGAGTATGGATGTATGAATTTCGACACTATTGACTGTTTACATATTCGTAATAAATAGATTCAACTTGCACCAATGTACATTTTAGTGGAATCAATGTTAAATAAAGTATGGATTACTATTGTCTTAGACCATCCATAAAAAAATGGTGATATGCTGTCACAGAACTGACATATTTAAATCTGTCCTATTGAATTTTTATTGTGATTTGCCTTTGTGTAAATTGTTCTTTATTATCCCTCACACAATGAGTTGTGGGGGGTATAATGTTTTTGACCTGTCCTTTAGTCATCAGTCAGTCCCTTTGTCAGCGTAACACCTCTGAGACCACTCAATAGAATTTCGGGAAACTTTGCAGTTATAAGGACACACTGTGTAGATGTGCATATTCCTAAAAAATTCTGATTCAGTAATTTTTCTAGGAGATATGCCCCATTTGAAATAGAATTTCGAGCCTGTCTGTCCTACCCTTGCAGTAATGCATATCATTACTGTAACTATTCATTTTGTGAGGCATTGTCAAGCAATGTTGGCGTGTGAGGTATGTGAGCTTGCTCACTTTTTCTTTCATTTTTTTATGTTTTTTATCCAAATGCCATGTTGAAAGTTGCGGTGGAGTTGGTAATCTTTTTAATGACTAGGAGTTTTCCTAGCATTTTCACCTTGGCTCAAGGAACTGTAAAATGGAAAATGATGCGTAAAATGTTCAAATAGGGGAAAATTTGAAAAGGACTACTTTGTGCTCAGTAATCAATAAAAGTGAAGAAAAAATGTTCTGATGGATTGCAATGAACACTCAACAAACCACAATATCTGAATCATTATATCGTTGATAGGAAAAATTCTGTCAAAGATCTTACCCCTCTCTGTCTAAAGAAATCTAACAACTAGTACTTATTGTAACGGGGACCGTTACAGATGTTCCCCAAACATTCCCCCATTTAGAAAGTGGTGACATTTATATCAGTACAAGTTGTTTTGACCATTGCAAACTGTGTAGCATGTGAATATATAACTATCTTATAACGTTCAGTCCATTCCATACTAGTTCAAATCAGTTATAAAGATCTGAGAGTTTTCTGCACGTGCACGTACGTGCATGCACGTGCTGATAAGTAATTCGACCATCTCGATACATTAGAAGTCTTACCATATGAGTACAAGAGAAGTTTCACAACTGTTCAATGAAAAACGAGAAATTAACGGCAACTCAAAACTACAAAGACCGAAATCAATGCACGTGCATACACGTTCGCGTGAGTACGACACAGCAATTTTGTTGATGCTAATCAATAGACATTTGAACAATATACTTACTATATGAATTTGGTATCGATTGCTTCACTCATAAGAAAGTTATTGGGATTTCAAAATCGTCCAATCAGAATTAAGCGCACGTGCATGCGCATGCAGGGAAGTGATTTTGAGACTATTAATAAATTGAGAGGCCTAAAACATACCTGCAATCTAATTTTCAAACCTATTCATTGCAATCTCAAAATGTTATACACCAATACTTAAATTTAGACATCAAAAATTACATTGCATGCGCATTCACGCGCACGCGATTTTGATAATGGAAAATTTGTTGACACCATTTCATAGGCATTCATATCATAGATCCTCAGGGTAAATTTGAATTCATTTCAGTTTTTAATTCAATAGTTATGACCATTTTAGTACCCGAAAAATGAAAGAAAAGCTATGCACGTGCATACACGGGCACTTGAGTATGACTCAGCATCAATGTTGATGTCATTCAATAGACATTTGATAGATATACTTACAGTATGAATTTCATATTGTTTCCATCATTTATAAGAAAGTTATCGCGATTTGAAAATCGTCCAATCAGAATTAAGCACACGTGCATGCACGTGCCGGATAGTTATTATGACTGTTTTCATTTGTTAAGAATATCAAGATACATATACAAGTTTGAAAAGATTTTGACAAAAAACAAAAAAGTTATGGTCATTGAAAGAATTTAATATTGAAATGTCAATGCACGTGCGTGCGCATGCGCGTTTTCAAATTTTATAACATAGATTTGTAGATATTTTTAATCTTTACATATCCTGCAAATATCATTAAATTGTCTTAATTTACATGAAAGTTATAAACGGTTTTGTCTTATCCAATCAAATTGAAACACACGTGCATGCGCGTGCAGAATTGAAATTTTGACGATGCCAAACGGTTAAGGGTCTCAAGTTATACCTGCAATATAAATATCAAACGATTTCATTGAAAAATAAAAAAGTTAGACGAATTCCAAAGTTTGTAAACAAAAAATCCAATGCACGTGCATGCACATGCATGCATTTTCAGACAAAATGACGTTCGTTCCACACATCTACATAGAGTATTCTATCATCCTAAAAAGGTTTCATCTTGATCCCTTCAGTAGTTTCTGAGAACACTCGTGGACAAAAAAGTGTGACAAGAATAAAGAAAGAATAATAATAATAATAATAATAAGAAACAGAGTAAAACCAATATGTTCCCAAACTTTGTTTGGGGAACATAATTAGCTGTACATGTACATGTACTACTTTCGAATTTTACAAAATTAATGTATTAAGGGTGGGGTGGTCCTGAGGTCTCTAACATCTGTTTTTGAAAAAAAAAAATTGTTGTGTTTTTAGGGGGTGGGTTGGGGATGTCATGAAATTGGTACATGTATAAGGCCAAATAAATTGATATGTGTGGTTCCGGTTACACTCCCTTGAAAAATAGGGTAGGTAGGTAGGGATTTCATTTAATTTTTTAAATTTGTTTTATTTTAATGATATATTTTTGATGAAAACACGATTTTCTTTTACTTCTTTGCATGTACCATTTATATGTGACCAGTGTGATATATACCTATCAAAATTGGAAGGGATCACCCTAGTTTTGACAATTCTTATATATATATATTTCAAATTAAAAAAATAAATACAGAAAAAAAATCAGTGCATTAGCCAAAACCATGTTTTTGAACACGAAAGTAAGAAATGATATTTCAACCAGAGTACTGTTTCCAAGCCCTTCCAAGTTTTTAAATCTATCCAACTTATTCAAAAATGAGGAGGGTGATTGCTCAATATATTCAAACAACCTGAAATTTGCACTATTGATTATGTAAGCACTCATTAGTTCTAAGTCACTTTCTGCCTAATGTTAGATGGCCTGTAGTGAGTGTTTACAGCTTAACCTTTTAGCGGTATCTATATATTGGCTCTGAATGAACTTACAGTCAAGCTTCACCTGCAGGAAAACGGGTCAAAAACCTGTATATGTATAGTGGTATATATTATGCACCCCTTCTCATAAAAGAAAATCTCGAAAAAGTGTGCATTATATTCACCAAAATACAGTAACTGATTTAGGAAATAGTAAAAAAAAAAGTTTAGGGTCAGGGGTAAAAACTAGGGACGGTCGGGTAACCGAAACCACACATATTTTTTTATTGGCTTAACTGGGCTGTATCACTCGGAAGGTAGGATTTTTAAAAAATATATTTTCACTTGTGCTTCACACTCTAAAAAAAAGTGTCCTGTCTTACTCATGATGTAAATTCCATATCCAACTACAAAGCATTGAATATCCTCAATATCTTGAATAAAGAATATAGATATGTAATTTCTATTCCAGATATTCCATTGGTGGTCGTTTGATTTTAACCGAAGATCTCTATTTGCCATCTTAGTCTGGCCTCTCATAGTTCACTGGATACTGCTTAAGTTGTTCCACAGGAGGTTAGTCCAAGATCGAAGTTTCAGTGAAGGGGCTTTGGAGTCTGACAGTTTGAAAGTTTACATGATATTTTAAATAATGAAAACTGCCATATTTGAGACAGTGCCATGATTAAGGCAGATATATGAAGCTTATATAGTAAAGGGGATGAAAGGGGAAGCTTTCTGATAGGGGCAAAAATCTAAGATTATTTGTTAGAAAGTGTAATTCTAAGAGATGACGGAGACAAATTGCGAATAGGACTCCTCTTCTGATTGATTGGTACTTAGAAAGGAAAATAGTTGCCTGTAGAAAATGGAAGAAGGAATTTAACTTAAAATGCAGTGTTTGGAAAGTGGAAATACATTTTTCAATAGTTTTTTCCCTTTAATTAATGCAACAGAGGTAGGATGCATCAAAGAGGGAGGGATTCATTTTTTAATAAATGTTGAGTTATTTATAGTCGGTGGATTAATAAATGTTATGGGTAGAATGTAAGAGTTTAATAGGCCAAAAACATTAATCAGATAGTTTCTCAGGCACTGCCGCTTCCATTGATAAGGTACAACTTGGATTTCTTCTCTTGTTTTTTTGTTGTTGTTGTTTTTGCAATTTATGTTAAAGAAATAATTATTATGCTGTAGATTTTTATGTAAAACTTTCAGAAGGTTTCGATAAAATTGTTATTCTTATTAAATAATTATTGAATGCATATTTACATGTATTTATGTGCAAGTTTTTTAAGAATAATAGTACATTGTATACACTTAATAGAAGTAATGTGAGGCTATTTTTTTTCATAAAAATAAAAAAAATTCCATTGTTGTTTTAATATTCTAAATTAACATACATGAGAGAGAAAAAATATGTAAATTATTCTACAATCACCATGAAAAAGAAAGATAACTTGTGCCGCAGCCAAGTTACAAAAAAAAAAAAAAAAAAAAAGAAAAAAAAATTACCAGCCTGCCTGATCAAAATTTGAAATTTTTGGCCTGAGAAACTGTTTATTAATATTTATTTTTGACCTAATAGATGTTTTTATAGATTACGTTTTTGCTCAGCTCTGTGATGTCCTCTTCATGATTAATTAATTTCTTTCAGGAGACACAGACCACAAAAATGATGATACTTGAGCAGTATTTGTGAATTATCTGTGATTTTACATTATAAATATTAAATTATCTGTTATTTTTATGTTTCAATGTAATGCTTAACGTTTACGGCTGTTTTATCAGTTATAAATTGTGAAATGCTAATGCCAAATTGTTGTCTTTTATTTTCACATTTTGTACTTATTAAGAAGTTTCGCACAACGAAAATGTACATGATATGGTCAGCTTCATGCCAGTATCAGTCAATCAAGTAGATCTTTTTTTTCCAAATCAGATTCAGCATTGGAAACAGAATTAATACTGTTCTAAAATGCTACATGTGTATTTTAAGCGAAGTACACCCTATAGTGACAGATGCACAGGAAAATCTGTAACATTTAAAGGTACATGTATATATGATTGAGACGTGCAGTGTGTATGACATGTGACTTTTTGCCATTGCCATTGTGTTCCGAAGATAAATGTATTGAATATATGAGTTTCTTCAATCAATAAACAATCATCTGTGAATATTGAAAATACAAGTATTGTACCTGGCAAAATTATTGCTATTTAATTTATAGCTTTTTAATTTGATATCGTCTTTTCCATGTTGTGTCACCTGCGTTACGCAGTGGCGACATATAGGGATCACTATCCGTCGTCTTACATCGTCCTGCGTCGTCGTCTGGCGTCGTCGTCGTCACAAAAAATTTCTGTCACAGTTTTCTCAAGAACCACATGGGGCAACTTCCTGATATTTGGCACAGAGCATCAGTGTGGCCAACTGTATTGTGTAAGACATTTTCGAATCTGTCGCTTATCAACTTCCTGTTTGCCGGGACTTAGAATTTTTTACAGCAAAAAAATTTCTGTCACAGTTTTCTCAAGAACCACATGGGGCAACTTCCTGATATTTGGCACAGAGCATCACTGTGGCCAACTGTATTGTGTAAGACATTTTCGAATCTGTCGCTTATCAACTTCCTGTTTGCCGGGACTTAGAATTTTTTACAGCAAAAAAATTTCTGTCACAGTTTTCTCAAGAACCACATGGGGCAACTCCCTGATATTTGGCACAGAGCATCAGTGTGGCCAACTGTATTGTGTAAGACATTTTCGAATCTGTCGCTTATCAACTTCCTGTTTGCCGGGACTTAGAATTTTTTACAGCAAAAAAAATTTCTGTCACAGTTTTCTCAAGAACCACATGGGGCAACTCCCTGATATTTGGCACAGAGCATCACTGTGGCCAACTGTATTGTGTAAGACATTTTCGAATCTGTCGCTTATCAACTTCCTGTTTGCCGGGACTTAGAATTTTTTACAGCAAAAACATTTCTGTCACAGTTTTCTCAAGAACCACATGGGGCAACTCCCTGATATTTGGCACAGAGCATCACTGTGGCCAACTGTATTGTGTAAGACATTTTCGAATCTGTCGCTTATCAACTTCCTGTTTGCCGGGACTTAGAATTTTTTACAGCAAAACAATTTCTGTCACAGTTTTCTCAAGAACCACATGGGGCAACTCCCTGATATTTGGCACAGAGCATCAGTGTGGCCAACTGTATTGTGTAAGACATTTTCGAATCTGTCGCTTATCAACTTCCTGTTTGCCGGGACTTAGAATTTTTTACAGCAAAAAAATTTCTGTCACAGTTTTCTCAAGAACCACATGGGGCAACTTCCTGATATTTGGCACAGAGCATCACTGTGGCCAACTGTATTGTGTAAGACATTTTCGAATCTGTCGCTTATCAACTTCCTGTTTGCCGGGACTTAGAATTTTTTACAGCAAAAAAATTTCTGTCACAGTTTTCTCAAGAACCACATGGGGCAACTCCCTGATATTTGGCACAGAGCATCAGTGTGGCCAACTGTATTGTGTAAGACATTTTCGAATCTGTCGCTTATCAACTTCCTGTTTAGTGACAAAAACCATTTCAATAATTTACTTTTTCAACATTATACGTGATATATTACATATAGAATGAACTAGCAGGCGACACATGTCTTCCGGGGAAGACTTAATACTGCGTTTTTCCATAATCCCGTGGGGATCCGGGGTTCGAATAGCTCTTCAATATCTCCTTGCTCGTCGTAAGAGGCGACTAAATGGGAACGGTCCTTCAGATGAGACCAAAACAAAAAACAAAACAAAAACGAGGTCCCATGTCACAGCAGGTGTGACACGATAAAGATCCCTCCCTGCCCAAAGGCCATAAGCATCGAGCATAGGCCTAAATTTTGCAGCCCTTCACTAACAGTGGTGACGTCTCCATGTGAGTGAAATATTCTAGAGAGGGATGTTAAAACAATATATAATAAATCAATCACACAATCTTTTCCATGATGCATCTTTTAAGGTATCCGATACATAAAACCCCTAATTTTTTTTCAATAATTAAGTAGCAGTCCACGTAAGAATCATGCAAAATAAAAAAAAATAAAAAAACAAATGCTTTAATTTCCATAGCAACCATTGATGCACAATGTTTTTACTCTGCATGTCTTCATATATCATTATTATGAAGAGTTATGGAAAGTTTCATGAAAATCCAAGATTATCAGTATGCCCCCTTCTGCATGATTCTTGCATGGTCTGCTACTTAATTGTTATGTAATGCAAAATTTGTTTTCACAAAAGATTTAGTGCTACAGATATTGACTTTATGTGAAAATAAGTGCTTTTATGGATCAGATACCTTAATTCAGAAGGTAGAAGTTTTCTATCAATTTAGAAGACTTTTATTGGGAAAGAAACAATAACACTACTGTGTTTTAATGACTGGTGTAACTCGTTCATACATTCTGCCAATTTGACGATTCTTCAGAAAGGGTTAGATTGTCAATGATTGATAATGAGTAGAAGAGCTAAATTCAGGAGGACGGTTCTTTCATAATGGACCCCTACACTACAACAGATATACAAAACAAAACCCACCTCCAGAGGTGATCGATGACCTCCATGCACCTACCATCACTGAAAACAAGGTGACAACCTCAGCGTCTCATATTTGTGAACTTTGTAGTTGAGGAGCAGATTCCAGCAATAACGTCCATCGATTATATCCAACACCCAAAAGGCAGATTTATGCGAAAAATTGACAATTGTTACTAATAACATTATTAAAGAAAGTATTAACTCCAGACCAGTCTCTGTTAAAAAAAAAAAAAAAAAAAAAAGTTCAATGTAAATTTTTTTTTTTAAACTTATTTATCAAATCAGTTGTCGATTGGAATCATCTGGATAAAAGAGTACGGGCGGCGGAAAGGGCAAAACATACAATATAAGAGAAAATAAACACTTGTATTTAATTTGAATGACCATAAAATCTTAATAAATGACAATAAATGCTTAATCAATGGATCCTTTTGCAAAAACAAATGTACATAAAAGCAAAATTAACGAACGGTTATCATTGCAAAAGGAACAATAAAAAACAAAAACGATAAACCACTTAATAAAATACACAGCAAAGGATTTTATATGCACGATAGCGTTATTTTGCAATGACAATAAAATCAAGATAAACGGTTTCTTACCATATATATCAAGATACATAAACGCGTGATGAACAGACATAAAAACCTAACGAACGGACGCGTAAACAAGGGCTGCGTTCAAGATCGTAGCCGCTAGCCTATGGGCTAGGTATGGTGCTTGATTTGTGCCATTTTACAATTCATCGTAATTTTTTTTTATTTCGAGGCGAAAAGACAACAAAACGATATGATAATATCAGATTGATACTTATCGCCTCAATATAACGAAAATACAACGCATTCTAAAATGGCACAACTCTGCCACCTTCCAAGTACGGTAGCCGCTACGATCTTAAACACAACCCAGTCGTTGGGTGGCGCCCCATGAACATTTATGTCACGTATTTTTGTGATGTACGTAAACTTACACGAGTCAGAATAATGCGCAACTATGATGGAACACTGGAGGAAGTCTTCATACTTTTTATACGCCCGTCTTAAGACGGGACGTATTATGGTATGGCGTTCATGTCCGTCCGTCTGTTAGCTTTTTCGTGTCCGACCCGTAACTTAAATACTACAAGGCCTAGAATCATCAAACTTTGTCTGTAGATACATCTTGGGTAGAAGGTGTGTCGCACATTAAAACCAGGTCACAGTGACTTTTCATTAAGAAGATACCCGTCTGTCCGTCCGTCTGTTAGCTTTTTCGTGTCCGACCCGTAACTTAAATACTACCAGGCCTAGAATCATCAAACTTTGTCTGTAGATACATCTTGGGTAGAAGGTGTGTCGCACATTAAAACCAGGTCACTGTGACTTTTCATTAAGAAGATATCCGTCTGTCCGTCCGTCTGTTAGCTTTTTCGTGTCCGACCCGTAACTTAAATACTACCAGGCCTAGAATCATCAAACTTTGTCTGTAGATACATCTTGGGTAGAAGGTGTGTCGCACATTAAAACCAGGTCACTGTGACTTTTCATTAAGAAGATATCCGTCTGTCCGTCCGTCTGTTAGCTTTTTCGTGTCCGACCCGTAACTTAAATACTACCAGGCCTAGAATCATCAAACTTTGTCTGTAGATACATCTTGGGTAGAAGGTGTGTCGCACATTAAAACCAGGTCACTGTGACTTTTCATTAAGAAGATATGGTCATATATGGCAAAAACTTGTCCGGCTCATAACTTGAAAACTATTAGACCTAGAATCACCAAAATTGGTCAACTAATGCATCTTAGGTAGAAGGTGTGTCGCATCCTACTTTAAGGTCACTGTGACATTTAATTAAGGTGATATAAAAAATGTTTTAATGGGTACAATCTATACTGTTAACAATATGTGACGGGCGTATCATGTGCCGTGGCAGTGCACTTTATTGGGAATATCATGGTGGTCTGCTTCTTAGTGTAGTCTGCAGATTCGCCGCCCTTCCTACAAGCCTAATGACGCCAATGAATCTGCGCCCTCTACCGTCTCATCATACAGTAACCCAACAGAAACGGGTATTCGGATACTAAGAACTGGGTCGGACACCAAGAACCGGATCAAAGATTTAAGACGCCGTTTTGGGATAAGTACATAATATTCACTCTCGACGATCATATGCGATGCTCACAACAGAAATGAACTAAACAATGGACCTGGTTATAATCATGATTTCTACAAATTTTGAGTGTTGTAAGTGAATATTCAATAAACACGACCGGTTTTTTTTTTTTATCAAGTTTCTGAGAAGTCATAACTTTTAATTAAAGTATCTTTATTCGCTGGATTACAAAAATGGTAAAGTACGAGTATTGATACTGAAAAGATATACATGTATATATTTCATAAAGAATCATTTGCACAGTGTAGAGCGAGTAATTTACCCCTGAATACAGGAGGCGCACAACTCGTTGCGGTCCTCAATCATTGCGTCATTATAAGGAATATATTTCATTGTAATTTTTCTAAGAATTAAGTGAAATTGTGTGATTTTTCACAGGCAATGTTGGGTCATGATAGTGCACTTAATTTGCCTACATTGACCTAAAAAGTACATCTTTCCGTATTGATAAAGTGCCCTGTACAGGACAAGTGTTGGTAAATGCACCGAAAAATTCAAGATGGTGCGACGGACAATTTGTAGATTTTTCTCTCTCCGTAGTTTGTGAGTTATAAGGTATATAAACGGATAATTCCAGTGTACTGTAGATAGTAATCTATAAGAATTTTAAAACATATTTCTAAGGTATTGTAAGGGTTCACGGCGGGTGTTACCGGTCGACAGGGAATGCTTACTTCTCTCAGACACCTGGTATTGTAAGGGTTCACGGCGGGTGTGACCGGTCGACAGGGAATGCTTACTTCTCTCAGGCACCTGGTATTGTAAGGGTTCACGGCGGGTGTGACCGGTCGACAGGGAATGCTTACTTCTCTCAGGCACCTGGTATTGTAAGGGTTCACGGCGGGTGTTACCGGTCGACAGGGAATGCTTACTTCTCTCAGGCACCTGATCCACCTTTGGTATATCCAGGGTGTTTGTCTAGACTTGCTCAAATCTCTATGTTGTTTTTATTACTTTATCATTTCGTCCAAATTTTACTGTGTTTCAGAAATCTAAATATCTGCTCTCTACCATACTTAAATGTCATCAAACAGAGACTTCTAAACCCTGCACAGGGCTTATCAGCCTCCTAATTAAATCCGTCATCATGTATCCCTCTGTGGGGTGTTTAAAGACCTTTCCCAAAATCAAAATGTTTTAGTTTAGCGTTTGCATTCCTAGTGTTTCATAACTATGAAGAATGAAGAATTCACATGGTCGTTTCTACACTGAGAATGTTTTTCAGTTTTATTAGGTCACCTTAATAAACTCAGGTGACCTATTGCAATTATATGTGTACATCATGCGTTAACAAATCTTGATAACTATTATTCCAATTCTTTTCAAATTTAGTATGAAGCATCCTTGTTATAAGGGGACATGAAATGTAATTTTCAGGACTCATACACTCCTGGGGCCTTAGGACAGGGCAATAACTGCCAAAAATTGGCCAATTTTCAAAAATCTTCTCCTCTAAAACCACACGTGTAAGAAAAACTAAATGCATCGTGATGTAGAGCAGGAAGTACTCTACCAGAATTGTGATTTCATTATCCCCGGGGTAGAGGTTCTGAGCCCAGGGAAGGGCCAAACTTGGTATATAGTGTAAAATACTTAAGATACTAGATTGAAACTAAATGAATATGTATTTAGAAAGAAAAGGTAATCCTTTACCAAAATTGTAAATTTGATGATCTCACGGGTAGTGGTTTTGGTATCAGGGTGCGTAGGACCAAAATGATAAGTTATCAAATGTGTGAAAAATAGAACTGTTAAAACTTCTTGATCTTTCAAATTTGGTATGAAGCATCTTCGGGACAAGGCAGAGGTAAATTGTAAATTTCAGGACTCCTTCACCCCAGGGGCCTTAGGACGGGACAAAAACGGCCAAACGTCCACTAATTTCTCAAACTCTTCTATACAACTGAATCTTTTAAAATAAAACTAAATGCAGTGATATAGAGCAGGAAGGCCTCTACCAAAATTGTAAATTTCATGATTCTAAGTGGTAGGGCTTTGGTTTCATGGTGGAGGCAAAATTATTATAGTGATTATTGTCTTTATCATTTGAAGGACTTCTTTAATTTTACTGATGCAGTATAAAAACATATTGCATATTTAGGAAAAGCAGAAAAGAATGTACAAAAAGTGGTGAATTTCCCAAAGTTATTCCAAGGATCATCCAAGACAGAATATCGTGTGTTAATTAAGGAATACTGTAGTGTAAAAAGACAAAACTACACTGTACAAGTCTTCATTTATACAAAAAAGTTAACAGTCGCTGAGAAATAGAAATCAATTGCACCGCGCAATGATTCACTTAGCAACAGACTGAGGAAGCGTCGAACAAGAAAACCGCCATCCTGGTTCTAGTCATAACCGGAGAATGTACTTGATTAATCAAATTTGAAAACGCAAGGTGGTGTTTTCAACGAATCCTGATAAAGAATATATGTATAGGCTACACATCTAGGCCTAATGTTTACTGTGCAGCGCAAGATCGACTTTTGTGACGCTCCAACAGAAAGTACAGGAGAGTTTATTATTATTTTTTTTTATAAATCTAAACCCGACATCACACAAAATACGTCATGCACCAGAAAATGCTACATGAATTGCGGTATCTTGACTTTATAAAAGTTTTAAACTAAATTATAACTTACCATTACATATGCAGCATTGTCGCCTACTAAATCCGACACAGTAAAATGTAAACAATTCACAGAATGCGATCTACATGTCATCGATTTGGCGTGACGTCATCTAATTTATTTTTATTGAAAACAAGAGTGGTGCGTCATATCATAGAAATACATAATTATATATCTTTGCAGTACCTGTTGAAGAATAACCTTGTTGGTCTTAAGATTTTGTTGAAAAGTGAAAAATTTGAGAGTGAAGTTAAAGATGAATGATCCTAGGAAGTATAGAGGTTATCTTGACCAACAACAGGAAAGGATGAAGGCATATAGGCAGAACATTAAGAAAGATCCAGACAAACTACAACAGCAAAGAGAAAAGTATAGAGAAAACAAGAGGTACTGTGAGCAATGCTCACTAAGAATACCCCCCGCTTACCCCAATCTCCCAAAGGGTGTTGGTAATAGGTATAAACTACCTCTTTTCTGAGTGTAAAAAACAAATGGCATGACAAACCGAACCATATTGCTACTTCGATGTCCAGTGCGCGTGACCTTTGACCTTTTGACCCCAAAATCGATAGGGAACATCTTCATCCCATGGGTAGTCCATATGTATGATATGGTGACTGTAGGTGGAAAGGATAACGCTTTAGAGCCGGGAAACCATATTGCTACTTCGATGTCCAGTGCGCGTGACCTTTGACCTTTTGACCCCAAAATCGATAGGGAACATCTTCATCCCATGGGTAGTCCATATGTATGATATGGTGACTGTAGGTGGAAAGGATAACGCTTTAGAGCCCGGAAACCATATTGCTACTTCGATGTCCAGTGCACTTGACCTTTGACCTTTTGACCCCAAAATCGATAGGGAACATCTTCATTCCATGGGTAGTCCATATATATGATATGGTGACTGTAGGTGGAAAGGATAACGCTTTAGAGCCCGGAAACCATATTGCTACTTCGATGTCCAGTGCGCTTGACCTTTGACCTTTTGACCCCAAAATCGATAGGGAAGATCTCCATCCCATGGGTAGTCCATATATATGATATGGTGACGGTAGGTGGAAAGGATAATGCTTTAGAGTCCGGAAACCATTGCGTCTACAGACGGACGAACGGACAGACAGACGGACAACCTGATTCCAGTATACCCCCCCCCCCTCCACAACTTGTTGCGGGGGTATAATAAGAAGGCTTCGGCTAACGGTCAAGGTGTGGATCAAGAGGGGAAAAAATGAAACCAAACCAAAAAATGACACAGTTCAAACAAGGACCCATGTCGAAACAAAAAGAAAACAATGGCGAGAAGCCAAAAGAAAATACAGACAAAATACAGACCCCAGAGAAAAACCATACATCAGGTGCATCAAGTTAAAGCAAGCACAAAGACACCAGAGAAAAACCATACATCAACTGCATCAAGTTAAAGCAAGCACAAAGACCCCAGAGAAAAACCATACATCAGGTGCATCAAGTTAAAGCAAGCACAAAGACCCCACAGAAAAACCATACATCAACTGCATCAAGTTAAAGCAAGCACAAAGACCCCACAGAAAAACCATATATCAGGTGCATCAAGTTAAAGCTGACATGAATTAATAAATACGTACACCTTTCTCATCTTATCCGCCATATTTCTCTCAGGTAGCCTAATTTACTCTACCATATATACTCCAAATGTGATTGTCACACCTGAGTGATTTTTCTAGGTGGACTCGACTAGTGCACATCTCCGATAGTAATATATAGGGAATGCGAAACAAATAAAATAACATTTTAAAACATGCTTTGCTCAAAATTACAAAATATTTATTGTATAGCAATGTAACATTCCAAAAGTTTAGATAATTTAGAAAAGATGCAAAAAGAAAAAAAAAAAAGCTTTTCTTGCATACTTGCAACTGCATGCAAGTATTTGCAGTTTCTTATGAAATAAATGCGGAGAAATCATTTGCCAATTACATACTGATAGAATGGAATAAGCAAAGAGCATAAAATAAATTATTTATATCAATTCTTGCAAAATACAGGTCCATGCCATATGCATAATATGTAATGCACGTGGCATATTCGTCAAAAAAACTCGTATCAAATACGGACGTCTATTCAACAGGTATCGGAGATGTGCACTTACCGAAAATATTAGATTCTCTTTATTCTGATAAATCCACGAAACAAAATGATAAACTCCATTTGATTTGTTTACAACAAGTTGTCATTCCATCATACAGACTGCGACACACTTCACCCGTGCCAAACGGGGTGTATTCAATCGGGGGAGATGTCAGAGTCGAAAATTTTTCCTGTATTGAATGCTTGTCTGGTCGAGGTTTTGCAGTTTATTGAAATCGGGAATCTAATCATATACACTGAGCATCTGGTTGGATATATTGCGTGCTCAATTCAAAATTTATCGATGATCATATACAAACTTGGATATACAAATAAGGGAATAATGATCGAAAATATACAGTACATCTGTTTAAAAATTCGGGTATTATATTTGCAATCCATAATAAACAGTTGATTACACATAGACACATATAAAAAAGGAAATGTATAAACGAAAATATAGTTTTATTGTTTCTTTGGGAACCACATAATTATTTACGGTCTCCGTTTGTCCATACTCATTGATTGGACGAGAGAGAGAGAGAGAGAGAGAGAGAGAGAGAGAGAGAGAGAGAGAGAGAGAGAGAGAGAGAGAGACTGTCCTACTTCGATGTACAATATATCATTTCACAGAAGGAAAGAAAATTGATCACTGATATAATGGTAAGCTTACAAGCATTAAAAATTTTCAGCTATTTAAAAATTTGTTATTGACAATATATTAAAAACTTACAGGAGTTGATGCTTATAATTGAATTCATTACAAATCAAAAAAAAATATCAGTTTTAACTGTGCATGTAGAAAATACTGACTTTGTATGTTAGAATAACGAAAAAAAGTAAATTGTCAAAAAGTGGGGAGAGCAGACCAGCTCAGCCTCCCTGCCCACCCCAACCCCCTGTATACGTGCCTGAAACAACACCAATTCGTGTTGAAAGAAAGGTGCATATCTGCATTTCATTAAATTCCAAAGGAGCTCGGATTTATGTGTTCCCCATTTGATTATTTTGTATGCAAGATTCGTTCCCGAATTTAGAATCATGCTTTCAGTCAGAGCAGAAATAAAATCATTTTGAAGTACATCTAGTTTGAATGCAAATGTGGGGTTCCTTCTTTTAATTTCATCAGACTCATTTAAACCCCCTCCCCCAAACTATGCAGCTTTGTTTTTATTGATATCTAAATCGGCAAATGAATTCGGATATACATTATAATGTTTTTTCGTGATCATATAGATATCGATACTAAAAAATGTTGATACTCTTGCCTTTTGCATATCCTACTAATGCATTGCAGTAGATTGACACTGTATCATATAAAAAAAAAAACCTCAACACGAATTTTACTAATTTATGAATACTAACATCTTATCGGATACATTTGAATTTGAAATTTCGACGTACAACGGTATGTCTATTTTCAGAATATATCCATTGCGCCAGATCTCCGAAATGAAAATAATCATTATGGCATGTTACAGAAACGTTAAAACACACATATGCTATAGTCCTGCAATGCATGCATGCGATTTTTCTGAATACATGTATTTATGTATTCGTGAATGAAGTTCCTACGCTTAAAACTATCTTGGCCTTTATGAATTTTGTTTTGTGTTTTTGGTTACCATTCCTTACACTGTGTAAATGAAGTAAAACTTGGTAAAGGGTGCAATTCTACACCATACAATTAGTATGCATGCATGTGTTGAAAAGCAAAATGTACATGTAATAACCAGACATGTATCGTCATTTTTCATGGGGTGGGGGGTACAACAGGAAGAAAAGAAAATGGAAAATTGGAATCTTTAAAATTTCTTGCCATTCAAAATAATAATTAAAAAGATGAACGAAAACATCAATAAAATAAAACATAAAACCCAAACAAACCAAGATGTTTTATCCGATGTTCAAAGTCCTAATGTGGGGGCGAAGGGTTACAAGAGTCTTTTATTTTGACTGCCTCAATAATTTCCCCCTACACTTTATTTTCTTCCATTGTTGGGGGTGGGATGGGGTGGTTAGAGTCCTCTACTATGAGTGCCTCATAATATCTTCATTTTCTTAATTGGTGGTGGTGTGTGTCTTCTACTATTATATCAGAACTTTCAAGCTGGGGTCAATTTTGGGGGAGGGGGTTGTCACCCAATATATTTTTTTATTTGCATTACAAAATAACGGCCTCTCACTTCTGCATCTGTCGGCGCGGGTTCGAAACCCGCTCGCGCCGGTAAGTGAGAAAGTTTCCCAATTTACTTTCGGAAGGTCGGTGGTCTCTTCCCGGGTACAATGTATCTGGTTTCTCTCTTCCACCAGCAAAAACTGGGCGCCACCAGATAACTGAAAAATTGTTGAGTGTGGCAGAAAACATAAGAAAAAACCAAACAAACAAAATAACAAAAAAGTGGATATTGTTATCAAAGGTGGGGGACAGACACTGTTGGCCCCTCCCCTTGATTCCAAGTACTTTGACCTTTGTATTTGGGAGAGGGCCTACATATATAGGCTATGCCTGTTGCCCAATCCTGTTGAGTTTCTCAATAAAATATGTTTAAATTAAAAAAAAATTATATGTGCTTGATAACTACGCATATGATAAACTCATTTATTACAGTTTACATTACTACAATTTGCATCCGACGCAGAATGTAATAAAGCAAAATGGCATAGATATATAAGATCTATTAAGCGCCGAATTAGCATAAAATGAAGTAATTGAAAATAACATTATTTAAAGATATGTTTAATTTTTAATTATTGCGTGCTTTAAATGAATCAAATAAATCTGTAATATCAATTAATGAGAGCAATATTGAGTTACTGTTCTGTTATACATGTATTGAATTAACGATATCATTTGTCTTAATAAGAGCGCGATTATTACAAGATCATCGTTTGAATCTCTCTCTCTCCCCCCCCTCTCTCTCTCTCTCCATACACTCGTGCAGTGTTGTATATGCAAATTATCTATGCACAAACAATTTATGTACCCAAAAGATTTCCTGATTTATAAATCTGCAATACTCTGACAAGCAAATCATACGGTATAAGGATTCATTCACAATACAGGGTAAATATTCTACTCTGATACTTCCCCTGATTGAAGATAGCTGATCGGCACGGGCTGAGTGTGTCGCAGTCTGTACAATGGACAATGTTGTTTACTGTTGGAATACAAATGGAGTGTACCGTTTTGTTTCATGGATTATGCTAATAAAGGGAGTTTTACTACTACTTTGAGTATTTTCGACAAGTGTACACGTACATCTTCGGTCCTTTACAGATATTACGAGTAGACCCAGGTAAATAATCATCCGCATTCGATGCTTTTTCATGGCGAGCATACATGACCATGTCTTCTTTTTCCGTATAGTAGCATTTATGTATTTGCATTTTGCTTGAAGTAAGTGTGAATGGTATAGAATTTATACCCTTTGCTTATTCCATTTCATCTGAAATATTTTTCCGCGATTTTGTATAGTTTTGACGTATTTATTGCAAATGTACCACATTCACGTAAAGAAAAGGCATTCTATATTTATTTATCCAAAGCTTTTAGAATGATTTACTACTGTACGATATGTTTATTGTAATTTTGAGCACTGCATGGTGTTTCAAAACGTGATTTCATTTCTTCTTGGTGTCCTATAAATTAGTATCGGAGATGTACGTGTTACCTGTCGAAGCTACCCGCACAGGTAAATCAAAGACACTGATGTGAAGTGAAGCGTAGCACAACTCGTACCCTTATATACCATGCGAACCCTGATAAATATAACAATAGAATATCCAACTAATATGGCGGATTAGCAAAGAAATATGGCGGACATATAGAATTATACTATATTTATTAATTCATGTCAGCTTTAAAGCAAGATCAGTGTTGTCTAAATACAGAATAACTGTGAATACTGTGCATGAAAGGTGAAGATAACGAACAGTGATCAATCTCATTTATTCAAAAACTTTTACATGAGGGGAGATATTTCAACACCATTACCTAGGAGAAGATATGCTACAAAGCAAGGTCCATGCCACAACGCATGCTCCATGCCACATAATGTAAGTAACACTTCGTGCTGCATTGGCCCTTTTTGCCCAAGAGTACAAGGAAGCAAATATTGATTTACAAGGTTCACAACACGTAGGCCAAAAATGTCCGTCTTCGGAAGGCAACCCACTGGACCTTCTGTGTGTGCACTACTTGTCAGAACATCTCGTACAAGTTAAACACCCTCAACAGATGTACAAAAAAGATCGCCGATGTAGATGAACTTTTGAACATTATCATGTGTCCAAAAAGCGATGAGCAACGCTACCGTGCAGCAGATTGTATATTTGGAAAATGTGAGAAATGTAAAGATCTGAATCTTGAGGATAAGCTATCTTAGTATTTCAATTCTGACAAAAATGATGAAAAAGCAGTTACTGTAGTAACATGGAATCATTGGGGAAAAAGTCAAATTGATGGGAAAGTCAGAAAAGTTATCAGGACAAAAACAAATAAGATGTAAACAATTTGGTGAGAGAAGTGTTGACGGATATAAAGGAGCCAATTCAGAGTTGTTCATTTCCAGAACATGACTTTGTTGGGAAATGGCAGCAAAAACCATTCTCCGAGTTGAAAAGGAACCTGCCTTGGGAAACTGTATTCCTTGTGATGGACTTTGGAAAAAACCACAGCGTGCGTTATCAAGATGAACCAAAGTCTATATTCTACAAAGCACAGCAGATTACTGTCCACCCCGTTGTTGCATTTTATCATTCACCTGAGGTACCACAGCTTATTTCAAGAAACTCTCTTGTGTTCCTGGGTGATGACATAAATCATGACCATCATGCAGTGGATCACCTCTTTGAAAAGGCCATTTCGCACATCAATAACTTAGGAATCAACTTTGCTATAGCCATTGTTTTTTCAGATGGGTGTGCTTCACAAAATAAGGGCAAAAGGATAGCTTTGCAGACGTAAGTCTAAAAGAGTTCGAAGTTAAAAGAAATTACTTTGGTTCTGATCATGGTAAATCAGAGTGTGATGGTTAAGTAAGTTCCATTAACATATCTGCAGACATGGCAATAATTGGTAGCAGGACAGTCATATCTTATGCAAAGGATATGCATGATTGGTGCATGGGGAATCTTTCTTTGGGTGAACCGGGGTCAAAGAAAAACTTTTTTCATGTGGAGGTTGGAGAGATAGACAGAACCAGGGTGATTACTAATGTTAACACCCTGAAAGGATGTAGGAAGCTCCATCAGCTTAACAACATACCATTTCCCCCGTACAAGTTGCTTACCAAGAACCTATCTTGCTACTGTACACATTGCCGAAACGGGGAGACGAACCTATGCATCAATAAGGAATATACTGGAGAATTTGAAGAGAAATCTCTAACCAACTAAGATAACTACGACGAGTAGGAAGGCTGCTCCCCCTAGTCAAACTAGCACACATTCAGCAAATGAAAAGGAAGAGGTAGACGAGAAAAGGGAAAAGAAGGCTTTCTTTGAAAATTTACAAAAGACAATGCAGAGTTGTGATTGCTATGCGGCGCTCAGAGTTAAACTTGTTGAAGTAAAGAAGCAGGTGGAGCAATACAGAGTTGATGTTATCCATCCATCATTTGTAAAGTTGAAGGGAAACATTGATTCATCAGTGCTTGACTTACGTCCAGATGATGCAAAGAAAGACCTTTACCCTATGAAAATATATGGTGATGGGCATTGTCTACGGCGATGCGGTGAAGCATGCTCCTCTATGAGACATATTGAAGCGAAAGTGAGAATATTCATAGAAGGTGTTTCTTATGAAAGTCTTTACCTTAAAAGATACATCTCATGTTTTCAAAGTATACAACATTACATGCATTTCGTCTTCTTTATGCTTATAGTAATTCATTCCAATAGTTCGTTCGCCGAAATTTTGCGATAATTAACCACAATACAGACTTAAATCTAAGCCCCGATTTCAAAAAGTCTAGTTAATTAGGTAAGTAATCACGTGGTACAGTGACGTCACATGCGCCCTTTGGATTGTGAAAGTACTGCGAAATATTATTAAAAACTCAACTTTTAGGGGCCTAATTTATTTACCATGGGCAACATTTAAATCAATGTTGACAAATTTTCCGAGTTATATATTTTCGCCACCAGTGCACCCATATAACGATGTAAATACCCAAATATAGCGAGTAAAGCGTGTATGAAATCGGCAATATTGTGAGTAAATGTTTATATGGGTCGCTGTCTACAAACTGTTTGGGGATGTTATTCCTTTATACATCTGTAATTGGCGCTGTTATTCTAAAATAAACAGTGCAATCATTATTTATTTTTGGATTAGACAAATTATGATACGTTAAATTGTTGACAACTAGGCCCTATGCCAAGCTATTGTCACGACTGCATTTTGGAAAGACAGAAAAAACAACACACACACTAATCAATAAAAATAATAATAACTGGTAATAACATTATTTTATTTTGATAAAGCAATCTTATTACTATTTTTGAATTGTGATCTGCACGTCTTTAGGAATTACAAAGTGGGAGCACGGCGTTATACTGACGCACTCAAGATGCTACGAGTTCAATAAGGAAATATTTTTTATAATTCAATTTAACGTTAGGAAATACTATATTCTATTATTTGTATAATTAAAAGTTCAATTATTTCGTATCTTTAATTTATTTTGTAAAGCTACCAGTAGGTAGAAGTTACATTGTATCGTCGATATATGTTGTTGCAAGGTGAAGGTCAGTTGATCCGAGTGTGTATTGAATTTGAAGAGCAAAACAGAATGTATGCTATAGGCCTACCAGTGCTTATAGCTTCGATATATCCATTTTCTCGCAGTTTATCAGGGTCTCTGTCCAAGCGGTTTTTGAACAGGTGACTGGGTGTGTTTTTAAGGCAATGTTCTTGCTCCAACAAAAAAATTATCTACGTCTTTTTTCTCGTACCATCCTTCGAAAAATTGACAAATACTCAGTCTAAATCCTTTCTACCGACAACTAGTACACCCGAGCACGGCACAAGACATCTTAATGCATTATTATTTACAAGCCGTTAACGTGATAATTGGTTTTTTGTCGATTAAATCTAATCTGTTTATGATATGGCTAATATGCAAGGTGAAGATAACGAACAGTGATCAGTGCAAGGTGAAGATAACGAACAGTGATCAATCTCATAACTCCTACAAGCAATACAAAATAGATAGTTGGGCAAACACAGACCCCTGGACACACCAGAGGTGGGATCAGGTGCCTAGGAGGAGTAAGCGTCCCCTGTTGACCGGTCACACCCGCCGTGAGCCCCATATCCTGATCAGGTAAACGGAGTTATCCGCAGTCAAAATCAGTGTGCCAAGAATGGCTTAACAATCGGTATGAAACACGTCAGACAGCATTTGACCCAATGCGAGGTTGTATTGACGAACTAGATCGTTATAACGACGATAGAATTTGCGAAATGCTGACTTCAATCGAGACTGTTGAAATCCCTGTACCATCAACTTGTTTGTCAGTAGCTTACCTCGATTTAAAAACTGACTATACACAGAACAAGCTCTTGCGTATCGAATCGGTTGAGAGATATAATATATGTTTTCAAACCCGAGGGCGCATATGACGTCACACATAATGGTGCGGAAACTAGCGAAAGAAAATATACATATCGCAACATTTGAATTTCATCGCTTTCAAACTCGACAACTACGCAAAAATATTTCATTTAACACATTTTAGGCATAAAAAAAAATTAATTTTGCTGAAAAAATGAAAAAGTTTAGAAACATGCGTTGTGTCCTTTTACAATGCTTATGAAAGGTGAAGATAACGAACAGTGATCAATCTCAAAACTCCTATAAGCAATACAAAGTATATAATTGGGCAAACATGGACCCCTGGACACACCAGAGGTGGGATCAGGCGCCTAGGAGGAGTAAGCATTCCCTGTCGACTGGTCACACCCGCCGTGAGCCGTAGTCAAAATCAGTGTGCCAAGAACGGCCTAACAATCGGTATGAAAGATATCAGACAGCATTTGACCCAATGATAGGTTGTATTGACGAATTAGATCGTTATAACGACAATAGAACTTGCGAAATGCTGACTTCAATCGAGACTGTTGAAACCCCTGTACCAGTCTTCTTGACTGTGATGTTGAAATCGGGCCATTCTATAAATGATTTTGAATTTGTAAATTATCAAAGGGGGAAAATGATGTGTAATGAACCCAGTGTCTCTCTTCTGTTAACACAGGGGTCAATGTTCGGATGCAATTTACATAAAATGGAGGTAGAAATCTATAAAGGAATTTTTATTTTCTGGAAATTGAATGTTTGGAAAATATAATGATGCACTAATAACTAAGAAATGCGGAGTTTTGAAATTTGGTTCTTGAAATTGAATTTTCCGTCCATGTCACGTTAGCATAAATGCAATCTGCCATATGTACATTTTGTAATACATGACGCATTTTAAAATGCTTTGATAGACGGATCAAGCAATCTCTCAAGTGAAAATATATGAAAGAGCTACGTTGCAGGTACTTATAATACCATTATTTTGCAAATGATAACTTTGTGTAAGAATTAGTATCCGACGAGTTTTTACCGTTTATGTTTTGTGCACTTGTAAGTAAAAAACATATAGTAGCCTACGCCTTGTTTAACATCGAGAGAAAAAGTCAAACAAAGATATTTTAAGTAGTTCCAGCTGCTGGTTGTCACGGGGGGGGGGGGTGTCCCCATAGCAAGTTATATTATACAAAATAATGTATGTTCCTCCATCAGATTCAGCCAATCAAATTGCGTGTTACAAGTAAAATTAAATTATTTGAAAGATATTTGCACACTGACATAAGTCCGGATACCCATACAGATAAAGTTTGCCGCAAGTATGCAAGAGAAGTCAATAAGGTGAATGAAAGTGTTTTGAAACTTAAGACAAACTATGAACGAACAATAGGAATCATTCTCTGTTTCTGGTTAAATCTTAAGTCACTTATAGACAAATGATTTAACTCATATTTCCGTGTTCATTTTAAATCAGAGAAGCTTTATAACATTTTGGAAATCCACATAGCCATACATCACCTGTCAACTTATCAGCGATTCTGCAGCACCACGTTGCAGTATTGTAATATGATCCCTTTACCGACCATATTCTGGTCGGTGATTTTGCAGGGTTTACAAGTCTCTCTGTTTGGCATTATTAAAAAGTATCCGTGTTTGCCAAACTATCTATTTTGTATTGCTTGTAGGAGTTATGAGATTGATCACTGTTCGTTATCTTCACCTTGCATTAAAGAGAGCACTGATTATTTAACATAGAGACTTGAGCAAGTCTGGTGTTTGTCCAGCTCTCCATTTTGTATTGATTATAGGAATTATGAGATAAATCACTGTTCGTTATCTTCACCTTTCATTTTAAAGAATAAATGAAAAACGATTGATGTTTCGTACAATCATCCAAATCGAGTTCGGGGCTAACAAACCGATAAATATTTTGGAGTATGATCTGGTTTTCCCTCAGATGTACAGTGTATGTAAGTATTTATAAATACACACTAAAATACATTTCTGTAAAAAAAAAATCTTGAATTCAAGTATTTATTTATTTTGTACTTCATTTTCATCAACTGCTGGACGTCCACATTGAGTATACTACACTGCACCAAACTGTACTTGATTATAAGGTGTAAATCCACTGCATCGGGTGTACAACAGTGTAGACAAATCAAGCACACCCAAAACGTATCTATACTGGACTTGATTCCATACGTATTAGTCCTCAATTTCATGATGCCTTTAGCATATAAGAAATTATTAATACAAAACATGCCAGAAATTACAATTACAACCAACTTATCATTTTACACAGCGGACAGAAATATGTACATCAAAGTGTCAATGAACGGAACATGTTAATTATGTTATATCGAATCCGTGTCTCTAATGTAATCTTTCTCTTAAAACCTGTATTCTCACGCCGTGTGATTCTATCCTTTGAAAATCAATTTTGTGTGCATCAACTTGCTCAAATGTACACAAAGTATCAAACACATAACATTTTGAGGGACATCGTATCTCCATCGTGTCTTGGACATAACCCATGATCCCAAAGATGGGAGTTTTGGTATCAGAGTAGGACCAAAATGGTCGGTTATTAATTGTTTTAACAATTGAATATATTTTACTTCTTGATAATACCATTTCAATTCTTTTCAAATTTGGTATGAAGCACCTTTAGGACAAGGGAACATAAATTGTAAATTACAGGGCTCCTGCATCCCTGGGGTCCTAGGGGCGGGGAAAAAACTGCCCAATTTTCAAAAATGCTCCCCAGGCAGATGTTCTGACTCCAGGGCGGGGCAAAACTTGGTATATAGTATTTATATGTAAAAAACAACTTTGTTATTAATACTAAATTGAAAATTCTCGTTCACTATACTTATTCCTTGAAAAACTGGGCAGTAAAAAAAATTAAAAACCATCACCGAAGATGAAGTAAGTAAAAAGGCGATCAACGCGAAGCAGCTGTTTTCAGAATGACTGTGCTAAAAGGACTTATCTTGATTAAGGGTTTTGATATGCGTTTTATATATATAACAAATCGACTGTCTAACTTATCGCAATGAAAAACTAAAAAGAAAAATGAAAACGTACATGTACTAATGATTAGATGTCATATGTTTCTTATAAAGTTGTACAAAATAAAAAGACAAAAATTGGAGAAATCATTTGTAATAAATATGGGTAAACAAATATCTTTTGTTCAATTGATATATAATTCGCAAAAAAAAAAAAATGAAAAAGAAAAAAGGAGAAACTTTTAAAACGTCGTTTTGAGAAAAGTTTAAGTCTGTAAATCTAAATCTAAGGGAATTTAGATTTCAGCTTTAAATAGAATATACATGCACTATATTCTAGATATTTTGAGAGTAAGGTCAGGGTTTGCATATTGTTGTAGTCAGCATTAGTACCGAGTATCTCGAACAAGGAAACTATCAAACCGATATTTAGTTTTTTTTTCTACAGTAGCCGAGTTGATCCAGGCTCCTGATTTTTTTTCGCTTTCCAATCCAAGTATTTCTAAGAACGTCTTATGTAGACCTGCATAATCAATAGATAAACGTTCGCAATCTTTACTAAGAAAGCATTGCAAGCATTGTTCTGAGGTCCGTTAGCACATCATTAGTGGAGATTTCGTATATCGGAAAACAACTATTTAATTTTTCTTCAATTCCCTATCCGTCTTTAGAATAACATCCGTCCATTAGCTGTTGGCCTAGTCTTTTATATTTGTAATGTAGATGATACCAACCCCTAAAAGCAGATACAGACTAATAGAATCCTTCAATTAGTACATGTACGAGTACGGGATTGGGGAATTTCACCGAGGGGACAAGCTGAGATTCGTAGTCAATGAAACTTGTTTCAAAGGTGGAATTTCTCTTTATCACACATTATAGTATTATTTTTTCACATTTCGTCCACAATTTAGTGCATTAAGGATAGATAATACACGAGAAAATGACTTTGACTTTATCTGGTATATCTACTGCTAATTTCGTGAATATACTAAAAAATATCTAAATAATCAGTAGTTCAAAGCAATCTGAGATCTGAAATCTCCAGCGACTTGTAAGAGTGCTTTCTACCAGCTGAATTACCATGTAAAATCTTCGAGACAAGACTGATAGTTCTATATACAAAATAGTCGGATAGAGGCATCCACTTAAATTACTACATCATAAAAAATCTAAATCACTAGCAGCACGAATTTGAAGTTCACACAATCATGCCCCCCTCCCTTTCAAAGAAGAGGGGCATTTTACTTTGCCCCTGTCTGTCGGTAGACCACATGATGTCCGCTCAATATCTTGAGAACCATTCACTTGATCGTAATATTTCAAATGTGGGTTGGCTATGAGTAGAAGAGGACCTCTATTGATTTTCAGGTCAAAAGGTTAAGGATCAACCCACTATGGGTATAGGAATATACTGTCCGCTCAAAATCTTGAGAAACCTTTCCATAACAGACATAAAACTTGGCATACTGATTTTGACTACGGATAACTCCCATTTACCTGATAGGGCTCACGGCGGGTGCGACCGGTCGACAGGGGATGCTTACTCCTCCTAGGCACCTGATCCCACCTCTGGTGTGTCCAGGCGTCCGTGTTTGCCCAACTCTCTATCATGTATTGCTTATAGGAGTTATGAGATTGATCACTGTTCGTTATGATCACATAACTCTAGTGCTGATTTCTTTACATTGGCTTCCTATTGACAAGTGCATCCAATACAAAATTTTCCTCTACTTATATAAGATGAATTTGAAAATGGCACCAAACACTTGGAAGAAGTGATCACTGTTTACCAACCAAATCGTTCCTTAAGATCTGAAAATTCACCGACATTAGTTAGACCTAGATGTCGAACCTCCACATATGGAAACAGGCGCTTGGATGTGGCAGCTGCTACACTCTGGAACTCTCTACCTGATTCCCCCGCCGTTGTCAGTATTTCAACACATTAAAACAAAACATTTAAAACCACATCTTTTTAGACTTGCATATTATTAGTATTATGGGTGGTTAAATCTTTATCATTTATCATCAGTTTTAACATGACTTTTTCCAAGTGTATATTTATTTCAACTATTGTATTCTATATCATTTGATTGTACGGCGTGGAACGTCTTTTTTAATGCATATCATGTTTTAGATTTTTAGATCTAAAACTTCATAGTTATTTCGGATTTCAAACATTTCGGTTGAGCATCACTGAAGAGACATTATTTGTCGAAATGCGCATCTGGTGCATCAAAATTGGTACCGTATAAGTTTTACATTTTAGTAATTTTACTTCACATTATTGATGTTTCCTAGCATTGTTTTGATATTATATGTCTTAATGCTATTTTAATTTCCTTTTACTAATTTTATAACGTGCTGTATCATTTTTATTGTGTTCAGCGCTTTAGAGTGGTTATTTATCGTCATCTAAGGCGCTATATAAATAAATATTATTATTATAGCCAAAGGTCAAACTGGACATAGGAATATACTGACTTCTCAATGTCCAGAGAACTCTTTGCTATATATATTAAACTTGGTACACTGGAAGATCTACAGATGATGACCCCTATTGATTCTGAGGTATGCAAGTAATTTTTTATATAAAGTCGGAACTATTTACAATAAACAAGTAACATGAGCTGAAAAGCGCTTTAACCAACTGTACACTCAACATCTTGAGAGCCCTTTACCTGACACAAAGAAAATACAGCATTTTCTACCAGTCTAGAACTTTTTCATTTTATTGTTATGCCATTTGGATTATGTAATAGTCCAAGTAACTTAAGTAGACTTTTGGAAGATGTTCTTAGAGGACTGCAGTGGGAAGAGTGTTCACTCTATGTGGACGAAATCATTGTACCAGGATCATCCTTTGACGAAAGCCTTGAGAGACTTCAAAATGTTTTCCAGAGATTAAGAAATGCTAATCTTAAGCTTACACCCTCTAAGTGCAGTCTTTTCCGAAAATCTGTAGAATTTCTTGGTCATATTGTGTCTGAACAAGGGGTCCACACTGACCTAAAGAAAACAAAAGCTATCAGTAATTGGCCTGTAGCAAAGTTTGGTAAGGAAGCTAGGTCCTTCTTATGTCTGTGCTCATACTATCAGAAATTTGTATAACAGTTTGCAAAAATATCTAGACCCTTACACAATATATGCGAAAAGAACTCTCAGTTATGTAGGAGCCATGATTGTCAAGAAGCATTTATTCTTCTCAAAGAAGCCCTTATGACTTTTCCTATATTAACTTATCCAGTAACAGGTAAAGAGTTTATATTAGATACGGATGCCTCTGAGCAAATGGTGCTGTCTTATCACAAGAACATGATGGACAAGAACGTGTAATTGCTTACATGAGCAAAGCTATGAATAAATATGAACAGTATTACTACGTAACCAGAAAAGAGGTGCATGCTGTAATAAATACTCTAGAACATTTCCATCCTTACTTATATGACCAGGAAGTTATCCTGAGGACAGATAACTCTGCAGTAAGCTATGTAAGAACTCTGAAAAATCCAAGTGGATAGGTAGCCCGATGGTTGCAAGAACTTGGGAATCTCAGTGTTACTCATATACCACGTCGGCAACATAGTACATGTATTACGATATGTAGAGGATAATTACATTTAAATGTTTAACAATTTGTATCTGAAGTGATTGCATTGTAACATTTGATAATTTATTTCAAACGTAAAGTAATTAGATCCACCACTCTATTTGTTTGCTCGTTGTCATGGGGCCACGCGCAGCGTCTGGCAGACGAAAAGAACTCGACACAAGATGCAGCCATAGCAGATCGACACGGGATTGTCTGAAGAAAAACTTTGCGTAATCAGATAAATCTGATGATGGCGGGGACGTTCGTGCGATGTGTGCGTGTCGGTTTCGAGACAAGAGTTTCGGGATTCGACCATGTGTTTGGAGTCGGTGATTAACATTAGACTGTGACAACTGGGATTTCAATGGTTTGTAGTGAAGCCACTGTACGCCATTATTGTTTATAATGTTTATAATGTAGAAACTTATGAAAATGATTTGATGTTTGTTCAAGATTAAAGATGTAAAATCTATTTTGACTGAGGTGTTTTTGTAGTGTGCCGTAATTGTCTTTTAATTTTCTTATAATTTTGGCGACGTTACAATAGAAATGCGGATGCTTTGTCCCGAAACTCATGTAAAGTTTGCAGTAGACAAACCAGAAAAGAAGGTGAAGAATATTTCACTCTTGTCCAAGGAAAGGAATGTGAAACTGTCAAGAGTTGTCACGAGGGGGCAGACCAGGTGTGACCAACCAAACACACAAATGCGAAAAGTTCTACATAGATGGATGGGAACCAGTTAACATAAAACAAAAGCAGGTTGAAGACTCAAAGATAGGACCAATTCTATTAGCAAAATATGAGGACCTTCATTGTAATCTATATCCAATAAATATTGAGTTATTAAGACCTTATGGCGCCAATGGGATCGACTTCGTGTTATTTCGGGTTTACTTTATCTACAGTGGTTAAATGAGCAAGGCTCTTACCTTCTAATTGTTCCCAAGTCACTGCAAAGACAGGTTCTTCATAATTATCATGATATACCATCCGCAGGCATTTGGGTACTGAAAAGACATTAGAGAGAATAAAACAAGGGTTCTACTGGCCTTCAATGAAAGACACTGTATTAAGCTACTGTAAATCATGCGACCATTGTGCAGCTCGCAAATAAAGAAAAGTATTCATGCCCCTCTTGGTTCATATCAAGTTGGAGAGCCTATGGAAAGAATAACCATTGACATCCTTGGTCCCCTATCCTTAACAAAAGCAGGAAATAAATATGTCCTAGTAATGATAGATTGTTTTTCCAAAAGGGCAGAAGCTGTTGCTCATCCAAACCAAGAGGTAAGCACCATTACCAAAGCTTTTGTTGAAAACTTTGGTACTCCATTGCAGATCCATTCCTATCAAGGGATACATTATCCGGGATAGAATAGGTCCTCAGTACCTCTTTCTTGTCGTAAGAGGCGACTAAATGGGGCGGTCCTTCGGATGAGACCGCAAATACCGAGGTCCCGTATCACAGCAGGTGTGGCACGATAAAGATCCTTCCCTGCTATAATAAAACTTGCTATGGGGACATTTCTTTTTATTCTTTTTATGCCTAAAATGTGTTAAATGAAATATTTTGCGTAGTTGTCGAGTTTGAAAGCGATGAAATTCAAATGTTGCGATATGCATATTTTCTTTCGCTAGTTTCTGCACCATTATGTGTGACGTCATATGCGCCCTCGGGTTTGAAAACATATATCTCTCAACCGATTCGATACGCAAGAGCTTGTTCTGTGTATAGTCAGTTTTTAAATCGAGGTAAGCTACTGACAAACAAGTTGATGGTACAGGGATTTCAACAGTCTCGATTGAAGTCAGCATTTCGCAAATTCTATGGTCGTTATAACGATCTAGTTCGTCAATACAACCTCGCATTGGGTCAAATGCTGTCGACGTGTTTCATACCGATTGTTAAGCCGTTCTTGGCACACTGATTTTGACTGCGGATAACTCCGTTTACCTGATCAGGATATGGGGCTCACGGCGGGTGTGACCGGTCAACGGGATGCTTACTCCTCCTAGGCACCTGATCCCACCTCTGGTGTGTCCAGGAGTCCGTGTTTGTCTAACTATCTTTTTGTATTGCTTATAGGAGTTATGAGATTGATCACTGTTCGTTATGATCACATAACTCTAGTGCTGATTTCTTTACATTGGCTTCCTATTGACAAGCGCATCCAATACAAAATTCTCCTCTACTTATATAAGGTGATTTTGAAAATGGCACCAAAACATTTGGAAGAGGTGATCACTGTTTACCAACCAAATCGTTCCTTAAAATCTGAATTCACTGACATTAGTTAGACCTAGATGTCGAATCTCCACATATGGAAACAGGCGCTTGGATGTGGCAGCAGCTACACTCTGGAACTCTCTACCTGATTCCAACGCCGTTGTCAGAATTTGAACACATCAAAACATTTAAAACCACATCTTTTTAGACTTGCATATTATTAGTATTATGAGTGGTTAAATCTTTATCATTTACCATCAGTTTTAACAAGACTTTTTCCAAGTGTATATTTATTTCAACTATTGTATTCTATATCATTTGATTGTACGGCGTGGAACGTTTTTTTTAATGCACAGCATGCTTTAGATTTTAGTAATTTTACTTCACATTATTGATGTTTCCTAGCATTGTTTTGATATTAGCTGTCTTAATGCTATTTTAATTTCCCTTTTTCTAATTTTGTAACGTGCTGTATCATTTTTATTGTGTTCAGCGCTTTAGAGTGGTTATTTATCGTCATCTAAGGCGCTATATAAATAAATATTATTATTATAGCCAAAGGTCAAACTGGACATAGGAATATACTGACTTCTCAATGTCTAGAGAATCCTTTGCTTTAGATATTAAACTTGGTACACTGGTAGATCTACAGATGATGACCCCTATTTATTCTTAGGTATGTAAGTAATTTTTTATATTTACAATAAACAAGTAACATGAGCTGAAAAGCGCTTTAACCAACTGTACGCTCAACATCTTGAGAACCCTTTACCTGATACAAAGAAAATACAGCATTTTCTACCAGTCTAGAACTTTTTCATTTTATTGTTATGCCATTTGGATTATGTAATAGTCCAAGTAACCTAAGTAGACTTTTGGAAGATGTTCTTAGAGGACTGCAGTGGGAAGAGTGTTCACTCTATATGGACGAGATCATTGTACCAGGATCATCCTTTGATGAAAGCCTTGAGAGACTTCAAAATGTTTTCCAGAGATTAAGAAATGCTAATCTAAAGCTTACGCCCTCTAAGTGCAGTCTTTTCCGAAAATCTGTAGAATTTCTTGGTCATATTGTGTCTGAACAAGGGGTCCACACTGACCTAAAGAAAACAAAAGCTATCAGTAATTGGCCTGTAGCAGAGTTTGCTAAGGGAGCTAGGTCCCTCTTATGTCTGTGCTCATACTATCGCAAATTTGTATAACAGTTTGCAAAAATATCTAGACCCTTACACAATATATGTGAAAAGAACTCTCAGTTATGTAGGAGCCATGATTGTCAAGAAGCATTTATTCTTCTCAAAGAAGCCTTATGACTTTTCCTATATTAACTTATCCAGTAACAGGTAAAGAGTTTATATTAGATACGGATGCCTCCGAGCAACTGGTGCTGTCTTATCACAAGAACATGATGGACAAGAACGTGTAATTGCTTACATGAGCAAAGCTATGAATAAATATGAACAGTATTACTACGTAACCAGAAAAGAGGTGCATGCTGTAATAAATACTCTAGAACATTTCCATCCTTACTTATATGACCAGGAAGTTATCCTGAGAACAGATAACTCTGCAGTAAGCTGGATAAGAACTCTGAAAAATCCAAGTGGATAGGTAGCTCGATGGTTGCAAGAACTTAGGAATTACAATCTCAGTGTTACTCATAGACCACGTCGGCAACATAGAAATGCGGATTCTTTGTCCCGAAACTCATGTAAAGTTTGCAGTAAACAAACCAGAGAAGAAAGTGAAGAATATTCCACTGTTGTCCAAGGAAAGGAGTGTGAAACTGTCAGAGTTGTCACGAGGGGGCAGACCAGGTGTGACCAACCAAACACACAAATGTGAAAAGTTAACATAAAACAAAAGCAGGTTGAAGACTCAAACATAGGACCAATTCTATTAGCAAAATATGAGGACCTTCATTGTAATCTATATCCAATAAATTATTAAGACCTTATGGCGACAATGGAATCGACTTCGTGTTATTTCGGGTTTACTTTATCTACAGTGGTTAAATGAGCAAGGCTCTTCTTACCTTCTAATTGTTCCCAAGTCACTGCAAAGACAGGTTCTTCATAATTATCATGATATACCATCCGTAGGTCATTTGGGTACTGAAAAGACATTAGAGAGAATAAAACAAGGGTTCTACTGGCCTTCAATGAAAGACACTGTATTAAGCTACTGTAAATCATGCGACCATTGTGCAGCTCGCAAATAAAGAAAAGTATTCATGCCCCTCTTGGTTCATATCAAGTTGGAGAGCCTATGGAAAGAATAGCCATTGACATCCTTGGTCCCCTATCCTTAACAAAAGTAGGAAATAAATACGTCCTAGTAATGATAGATTGTTTTTCCAAAAGGGCAGAAGCTGTTGCTCATCCAAACCAAGAGGTAAGCACCATTGCCAAAGCTTTTGTTGAAAACTTTGGTACTCCATTGCAGATCCATTCCTATCAAGGGATAAATTATCCGGGTTAGAATAGGTCCTCAGTACCTCTTTCTTGTCGTAAGAGGCGACTAAATGGGGCGGTCCTTCGGATGAGACCGCAAAAAACCGAGGTCCCGTATCACAGCAGGTGTGGCACGATAAAGATCCTTCCCTGCTAAAAGGCCGTAAGCGCCGAACATAGGCCTAAATTTTGCAGCCCTTCACCGGCAGTGGTGACGTCTCGACATGAGTGAAATATTCTCGAGAGGGACGTTAAACAATGTTTAATCAATCGATCAAGCAAGGAATGTGGTAAGGATTAACAGAACTTTGGATGATATGTTGGCAATGTATTGTCATAAGTACCAACATGAATGGGGGTATTTTCCTCCCCCAGGAACTTATGGCATACAGAGCTTCAGTACAATCCAGCACAGGAGAAACTAATAATGCTATGATGCATGGGTGAGATGTAACCTTACCCATGAAGGCTTTTATTCAAGAACCTGTTGTTAGGAACAGTACAGATGAGTTAGATGAAGAAAATTGTGTTTCTCAATTAAAAGAAAAACTTGCCAAGATACATGAGCTGGGGAGGAAGAAATTAAACCAGAGTATAATATACCAAAAGAAACACTGTGATATTAAAGCCAAAATAAAATCTTACAAAGAAGGACAGGCCGTGTGGATCCATGATACTTCAAGAAAGGTGGGGGTGTGCCATAAAATATCCTACAGATGGACAGAACCTTATGTGGTCATTAAGAAAATTGATGATCTTGCATACATAAAGCGATCAATGAATGCTTTGCCAAAATGTATCATGTTGATCGACTTCTACCGAACAATGGCGGTAAATCAATAAAATGGTTGAAGCAGTTAAAATAGACAGAGGGGGAAAAACGCACTCTTTTTTTTTCTTTTTTTTTTTTTATAATTTATTCTTTTTCCATATTCACATAATCATCAGTAATAGTAATGAAGATACATATTAATCATTTTATACATTCTCACACTCTTTCACACTACTAGTTCAGCATTATTGGTTGAATACTTCTTATTCTAGGTTACAGATCAAAAACAAGTTTCCAGTTTTCCCAAAGTCTGTCAAATTTCAAAACTTCCCATGATTTAATTGCTACAAATTTTTCAACTTTGTATTTGAAAGAAAGATAATGTATCAGCCCAGTAATATGAGGAATTTTGTTTTGTTTTGAACAATTGAAAACATATAATATGTTTGGTATACAGAATTATGAAATTAACAGCTTTATTACACAAACTGAGAGGCGTTTCACGAAAAATAACATTACTAACATTAAAACCAATTCTTTTTTATGTTTTTCTGAAAATATGCATGTTAAGATTATTCCAAAGTGCTAAATTATAAGAACAAGACATAAACATATGTTGCACTGTTTCTACATTTTCTTTACAAAACGAACAACAGTCATCTAGAATTATACTGATTTTCTTGAGGTAATATTTCGTAGCAAGAAGCTTGTAAAGAATTCGGTACTGCAACCACTGAACTTGGGTATCAATACTTGTTTTAAAACAAACTTTAAACAGCTCTTTGACAGAAACATGGCCGTCTAAATGTACAGATAATTCAGTGTTCCATTTTTTAATTGATTTGGGTATGAGATCATTACTATTTATCATATCATATAACACTCTGGAACATTTATCATTCAACAGTATAAATTCAAAGTAAAAAGGAATAAATGGTGTACAATTTTTTTTAACATCTGATCTCTTAACAGACAAAGTCTTTAAAAACTTAGATATAGTACTGGTAATACTGTTGTATTGCATTGTACATACATTTGCTAGTCTAAATTTTCGTGAAAAATCTTGTAGTAATAAAAAATTTCCATCTTCATCTAAAAAGTCTCCAATTATTTTCACACCATGTTGATACCATGTTTTAACATAAATGTCTTTATTACCAACACATATATTTGTGTTATGCCATACTGGAATAGAACTGAGTTTTTGCATGGAATACCTTTCATCCATTGCTCGAAACATTGCTAACCATGATTGAAAAACATCACGCCAAAATCATTGCTATGGTTTATAATAGTATAAATATATTCATCTCCAAAATCTATCATTTTTTTTACCACCTCATTGCCATGTACTGCCAAAAAAATATCCACCCATGGTTTGAGACTGTTTGTTAATCTTTTAATCCAAGAACATCTTAAAGACATTATAAAAAATTTCACCTCAACCATTTTCATGCCACCTTTTAAGTAATCTAGGGTGACAATTTGTCTCTTGACCTTGTCAATCTTTGAATTCCATATAAATTCAAAAACAGTTATTCAGAAAAGACAAGATATCTTTATCAGGATTTGGTAGTGTAATAAAAAGATGGTTTAGCTTAGGTAAAAGCAGTGTTTTGGTGACTGTGACTCGACCAATGGGGATGAGTATTCTTCTATTCCACTGGTGTATCAACGCTTTAATTTTTGGTATCTGAATATTATAATTTAAATCGACTATTTTTTCATATCCACAGAAAACTCTATTCCTAGTAAGTTGAAAGTAGTGCATCCCCACTCTAGTTTCCATCTTGTATGGCGATATACTTGACTAGAGAATTTTTTAGAGCCTATCCAAACAATCTTTGTTTTTGAGCTGTTTATTTTTAATCCAGAGAAACTTGAGTAGTAGTCTATAGTGTCAAGTGCAGCAAAAAGAGATTTTGGTGAACCATCAAGAGCCAAAGTTGTGTCGTCAGTATATTGGGAAATTTTGTGTTCCTTACCATTCACTATTATACCTTTGATATCTGTATTCTGTTTCACAAGAATAGCTAAAATTTCTGCACAAAGAATAAATAAATAAGGAGCAATAGGGTCGCCTTGTCTACAGCCTCTCTGTATATCAAATTGCTCTGATAGGAAACCACTTTGTAATACAGATGCTTTAATATTTATATTTAAGATTTTTATCCAAGTACTTATGCAATCCCCAAAACCAAAATAACTTAAAACTTTATATATAAAATTCCAAGATATAGAGTCAAAAACCTTTTCAAAATCTATCAGTACAAGTAAACCTGGTGTGTTGCTGGATTCAGTGAAAGACATGAGATCATACACAAACCTAGTGTTTTCTCCTATGTACCGGCCTTTTATAAACCCAGACTGAGTTTCCGATATCAAATAATCTAAGGTAGATTTTATTCTATAACTGAGATATAAGTTTATAATGCACATTTAGAAGAGTATATTGGACGCCAGTTTTTCAGAAATTGTCTGGGTTTGTCACCTTTTGGCAAACATGTAATAATCCCCAGTCTTTGTGATATAGGGAGTTCCTTTTTCTCAAAAATATGATTAACAGCTGATACAATGTGGTTTTTGAGGTCCTTCCAAATTTTTAAAAAAAATTCTACGGTGAAGTCATCACTTCCTGGCGCACTCTTAGTTCCTATGATCCATGTATACAACTCTATACATCGATGAAGGATATTTTGTTCTTCTCTTATTGTTGTTTAATTGGCCAGTAAGAAAGTTACTGAGTCGGGTATAGAGGCTGTTTGAATTGCAAAAGCCTCAGGAATAATGCCGGTGGTTTAGGGTAGTGGGAGGCGCCACACACTACTCTGCATACACTTGTGGTACGGGTAGACTTATACAGTGGCCTGATCATCCACTTGGTATAAGGTAGAGTCATTTATCATTTTGTAATCTTATTTATTTTATTTTTTTCAAAGAGAAACTGAGGTATGTGAGCGAAATTTTTACAAAACTATCTTACCTAGAAGTCAAGTTGTCCCTTATTTGAACTCAGTTGATCGATACACCCCTTGATTAAATACTGGCATCCAACAGCAGTAGCATCATGGCATCCTTGAAAAAAAGAAAACTTTACATTTTATGTTTAATTTATATCCTAATAATCATGTTGTTATAGGTGGGACTGTCGGGCCTGTAGAAGGACTTACCATACTAAGCGACAGATGATGAGTCACTTCCAGGATGTACATGGTGACGTCATTAAATGCTCTAACTGTCAATAAGAGCTCCCAGGTAGGAGGAAGTACCTGATGACACACCACTTTGAGAGGCGTCATCCTGGACAGAAGGTATCATACTCCATCACTTCCAGATCTGCCCTAGCCCTGTATTCCCAGAGTGCCAACCAAAACAGATTTCCCGTTGCCAGTCTCCTGTTTCCTCCAGGAAGTCATCTGTCAACAGTAAAAGTCCACCCAAGAAGAAATCCCATTCCAAGCCGAGACCAAAAGAGCAAACAGACATGTCGGAAAAGGAAGCCTGTTCACCTATTCTATCAAATGGGTCAATCCTGAGTTAACTCCTTTATGCAGTCCTTCCCTATCTGTGTCCCTAAGGAGAAGCCCGGAACCAAGAACCCTTTACGGGTTGGACCCAGATACATTTACCAGCCCTCTGTTATTAATACCGGTGATCTTTGGGCCTCCACGAAAAGTTGTGCGGAGAACACCAGATACTGTTCCAGATGCCACAACCGTGAGCGGATCTGCCTCTGTACCTCAGCTCTGCTCTCCAGAAACCAGTGCAATTCTATATTTGTTTGAAGTCGAAGTTCCAAACTTGTCTCCTCTGAAGGAATTTGACTTAGACAATCGATGCCCCGTAGAAGTGTTTCCGGTCACAGAGAACCTTGAGGTAGTGCTTCCAGCGGCTATTTTGGAGACATCAGCTCACAAGTCCATGGACACCTTCTCCTCTGCTCCACAGATGTCCTTCACAAGTGTGAGACAACTTCCCCTACAGGTGTATCCTCCACTAATGCTCATGATCCTGAGTTGTTCTTTGTCGGAGCTCCAAGCAACTTCGTTCTGTATAACCGCTGCGGTGGTCTAGAGTTTATTTGAGAGTCCGCTCTGCATGTGGAAGGCAGGGGTTCAAATCCCGGCCGCGACAAACCTAAGTCGTTAAAACTGGTAGTGACAGTTCCATCACCAAACGCTCGGTATCCTCGGAGTTGACCTTAAAAACGGATGTCCCGTGTCACAGTAGGTGTGGCACTCTAAAGAACCCTCACTGCTCAATGTCCGTAAACTCCGAACAAAGGCCTAAATTTGAAGCCCTTCACCAATCTTGGTGACGTCTCCATATGAATGAAAGATTATAATTATATATATATAACATAATGTGAACTGTTTGGTGTGCATGTTTATAATTATAATTCATTTCACCTACATTGTATATTATTGTTATGACACCAATATCGTATATGGTGAGTATTTTAATAATTAATTGTAACATTGGAGGACGAATCATTTTAATTTTGGAGGGAGCTAATGTAATGTGCAGGTCTTTGTGTTGATAATAAAGTTAGCGCTATAAATCTACGATGTATAATACGGGATTATTGAACAGTGTGCAGTCATCGATATATATGTCATAAACATACAGCTATAAACGCTCGTGTATTTCCTATCAGAGTCTGGATAATATCCCATGCCTGGTGACATGTGTACTATATGGTGCACGTGTTTGGAGCAGAGAAATACATCGACATATAGCGGTTAACTCACTTTTATTAACAAAATATACCTGCAATCAACCATTGGTGTTTCCTTACCTTGTTTGTATCAAGTATAGTCGTATCAATTTATGTCACCGACATTCAATGATTTTACGTATTTATACAGTCTACCGAATCGACATTGGTAACTCCATACTTCCGGTTACCAGATTTGGCACAATCACCAAAGAATGTGACGTCATGTGTGCAGTACGTCATTGTACATTGGTAACGTTGGGTATTCGGTGTAAAAGGGTATATATATCGGCGACAGACGACACTCGGGGAATTGCTTTACGTTGCGTTCAAACGCCAGAAAAGGCAGATTATTTCTGATAGCAGCTACAGTTATTAGACACCAATATTTCTTAAATTCTGAAGTGGAAATTATTATCAAACAAGATGTGTTTGTTAAACACAAATGCCCCCGATAATGGCCAATTTCAAAGATAACCAAGATCACAAGGACTAATATCTTGGTACCAGTAGAAAGATCCTGTCACAAGAAATGCTCATGTATAATATAAAAGCTCTAATATTTACCATTTAGAAGTTATGACCAAAGTCAATTTTTTAAAAAGTAGGTCAAATGTCAAGGTCAAAAGGTTTAGTACCAACGGAAAGGTTTATCACAAGGAATACTCATGTGAAATATCAAAGCTCTAGCTCTTGCTGTTCGTAAGTTATTAGCAAGGTTAAAGTTTTCAAAAAGTAGACCAAACTCCAAGGTCAAGGGTAAAAAATGTTGGTACCCATGGAAAGGTCTTGTCATAAGGAATACTCATGTGAAATATCAAAGCTCTATCACTGTTCCGAAGTTATTAGCAAGGTTAAAGTTTCAGACAGAATTAGAGACAGGACAAAAACCAATATGCCCCACCCCCGATCTCGGGGGCATAAAAAAAGTACTGTCCAGATGCAGATCCTACTTCGTTGGGTGCGAGTTGACCGTACCCCACCCCTTCCCTTCGTCCTTTTATATAACGCAACATACTGAATATTGCTCGCCTACTGAGACCAATACATTTTTTTTTATTGTTAACCTATAGTTGTTTCATATACCTGAGTAATAAATGCAGTTAAATTTCCGGAGTTGTATTTTTATTTCATCATAAGAGGAATAGACCTCGGGCACGTTACAGTAATCTAGACAACATACCTATTTTTCTTACCTTTTTTGTTATAAATGTTCAGACCACGTGAGACATCTGTAAATGTAAACTTTAAGTAGTTTTGCACATTTTCAATAACGATATTGTCCACTTACATAGTTTTCTACAATTTCTTAATTATATATACAGTGTATTGTCAAAAGTATTTCATTTTTATAAAATTATTTCATTTCTCTATTTCAAAATACCTCAAGATGCAACAAGCAAAACATTTACTCCTTTGATTGATTGATGTTTTCCGCCACATTCAACATTTTTTCAGTAATATGTTTATTGGTGGAAGAGAGAACCTAGATACAATGTATCTGGTAAGAGACCACCAACCTTCCGAAAGTAAACTGGGAAACTTCCTCACTTACCGGCGCGAGCTGGATTCGAACCATCGCCGACAGAGGTGAGAGGCCGTGTGATTTTGAGCGCGATGCTCTAACAACTCGGCCGTTACTCCTTTGATATTAGGCGGCAGTACTACACGAGGCGGCATTCAAATCAGAAAAACGATCACAGGAAAATATCTACCAGTAATATTTCTCTAACTTGTAATACTTCTTTCATACTACAAGTTAGAGAAATATTACTTGTAAATAATTCACACCCTCATTGAAGGTGAAGATAACGAACAGTGATCAATCTCACAACTCCTACAAGCAATACAAAATAGATAGTTGGGCAAACACGGACCCCTGGACACACCAGAGGTGGGATCAGGTGCCTAGGAGGAGTAAGCATCCCCTGTTGACCGGTCACACCCGCCGTGAGCCCCATTTTTTAAAATTTATTTCTAACATTTACTTTTCTGTTGGAATTACCAGCCACTGAAATAGACGTACTAAATTTATAAAGATTCATACGCGCATCGTTCACACCTGCAGCACATTCATTAGAAAATACTTATCAGTGCATTAAAAAGTATTGGAAGTGTAAATATTTCAATTTATTTATTGATTCACCAAGCATGTTGTCATATAATCACGTTACACAATATGATATATATAATGACAATAAACTAAATACTAACAGTTCATATACATATATGTAAATACATGTATAAGTATATATATATTTGCCATGTACCTGTGATATAAGACTGTATGTATACAGTTTAGTACTGCATATTATATAAATGAAATTATAGCACTTTACTTTTGGTGCGCACTTCAAAACACTTATGTAAATATTTATAATTCTACCACTGTTATTGCTAAGATCAAAGGAATACCGCGGTCATTATTCCGCGATATACCTTCATACGTAGTAACTGATTATGAAGAAATTGACACATATATATCGCTTGCTTTGCTAATTCAACAATATGTTTTGCTAATTCAACAATAAAGTCGATAACTGATAACTCAATTTCATAATCAATCAAAGTAATCAATATATGTAGCAAAACAAATCTATAAATGACTGAAGAACATTTGCCATTCATTGTAAATCAATGGCAAATAAAACTTCAAATTACTCGCCCTTGATTACAGGTGGCGCATGATCCGTTAACGTCCAAGGCGTTTCTAACCTCAAGTTTAAGAGAGCGTCGGAAGGACATGTTTAGATTAGAAAGTTGTTGAATATTTAGTAACGATGTCTGATTACGGTTCGTAGGACCTCACTGCGCTTAGAGACGAACCTAGAAAACGCATTGCAAGACTCTCTGAGCGGAAAGGAAAGCACGTTGAGTTTCAGCTGTAACCGAATTTTCTCTGTCACATCGATTAAATAAAGACATTCAATGCACATTGAACGTTTTTCATTATAAACTACTTCGTGGTGAAGTTTACATACTTAAACAGTAGTTTATGTTGAATATATAATATACAATACATCATAATTCTTTATGAGTTGTTGAATTGCATATGTTTAAAACAATAAGATGCGCCCCCCCCCCCCCCCCCCCCCCCCCCCTCTCGATCGAGGATTAAGAATATCAATTATTAAATATATCCATATATATCTGAAATTCTATTATTAAGCTGTTAAAATGTGTAGTAATAGTGAATGTATATGTATAACTTCTCTTTATGAAATAAAATTCACGATAGAGAAGGCAAATGTATACAGAGTACATGATATATCATACCCCTTAACTTCACATTTAACAGTTTATTTGCGTGTTTTAACTTATATCACTTACGTGATGACATCACGATAGGTAAACAGTTTGCGATTAACTTTTTTATTAGTCCATAGGGCAAGCGAGAGCATAATAATTGGCAGGTCAAATAAATTTTACTACCCCATAAGCTAGCTGTACAATAATGATTCAAAATTTCGAGTTTCTACATTTTAATCGAATATTACAATTTGGATTGCAAGTTTAAGATGGAAGTTCAAGCTTTCTTTCAACTTCTAAATTCACGTCTCCATCCATATACTATGATTGATAAACTATGAGTTGGTTGTACTCTGCATGAAAGCACGACTGTATCCTGCGTATAGGAATGGTTGTATCCAAATGACGTTTGT